>NW_024340851.1:1500039-1506163 GCF_902729225.1 Pteropus medius
AATATAGTAATGCTCACTTTTTCACATTCCCTATGCTGTATTCCCCATCCCTGTGACCATGTATCAACTACTAATTTGTACTTCTATAACCCTTCTTGTGATTTCTTTCTCTGGCTTTTGTATCAACATAGTAATGGCCTGAGACAAATAGTTAAGAAGTGTTTTTTTCCAATCCTATTTTTTTGGAGTATGTTGAGAATGATAACTATTAATTCTTTTTTAAATGTTTGGTAGAATTCACATGTGAAGCCATCTGGTCATGTATTATTATTTTTTTTTTTTGTCGTTTTGTTTTTGTGGGAATTTTTGACTACTGATTCTGTATCTTTACTGATGTTTAGATCTATTCGTATTTTTTCTTTCTTTTTTAGTCAGTTTTGATAGTTTTTGTGTTTCTAGAGATTTTTCTGTTTCATCTATGTTATCTAATTGGTGTGGAATTATTCATAATATTCTAATGTTTTTATTTTCATAAGTTCTGGGTTAATGTCTCCACTTTCATCACTGATTTTTTTAAACAGCATATGCAATTTATTTGAATTAACTTTTTCACTCTTTGCTAAAGGGTTATACTTTTGATCTATGAAGTCTTATTTTATTTTATTTTTAATTATTTATTGGGGTGGCATTGTTTAATAAAATTATATAGGTTTCAGGTGTACAATTCAATAATGCATCATATGTATATTGCATTGCGTGTTCACCACCCAAATTTAAATTTCCTTCTGTCACTATATATTTGACCCCCTTTGCCTTTATCTACTTTTTTTTCTCTGCTTGGTCATTCTAGCTAAAGTTTTGTATTTAAATTTAAATTAATTACTTTTTTGCATTTCTTTTATTCAATTAATGAATTCCAACTTATTTTGGGTAATTGTTGATTAGGACAAACTTACTACTTCTATTTTGCAATTTTGTTTTTAATATGCCTTAACTCCTTTGTTTTCCCACAATTCCTTCATTACTGGTATTTTTTGTGATTTTTTTCTAGTTTATTATTTTGATTGCCTTCTAAATTATCTGCATTTTTTGTCTCTCCACTTAACATCATCGATAGATTCTTCAACATTACGTGAAACAATATATAACAAAACCAATTTTACTAAAGGCTAATTGATACAAAAATGTTAAATTCCTATGGCATCTCACCAATATTATAATAAAAGAACATTATAATTAAATGACATTGAACAAATCAATTCTATTTGAGGACCTCTTGTAGTTATTTTGCAGATTATAATTAACATCTTAACTTTATAATATTGAAGTTTGACTGAATATCAACTTAGTTTCAATAGTATACAATAACTCTGCTACTTTAAATCTTCACGTTCTCACTATGTTGTTTTGTTACAGATTAAACCTTATACACTCTGTGCCTATTAGCATAAATTTATAATTGTTTTATACATTTGTGTTTTAAATGATATAGAAAAAAAGAGGAGTTCAAACCAATAATGTAATAATACTAGTTTTCTATTTACCTATGTAGTTACCTTTAACATTGTTCTTTATTTCTTAGTATGACTTCCAATTACTGTTTAGTGTCCTTTTGTTTAGGCTTTGAGAACACCCTTTAGAATTTTTTGTAGGTCAGGTCTACTGGTGAGAAATGATCTCAGTCTTTATTTTTTAACTTTAATTTTTATTTTTACCTGGGAATATCTTTATTAATTTCTTCTTCATTTTTAAAGAATAATTTTTCTAGATGTAAAATTCTTGGTTGACAGTTTTTTTTTTTTCTTTCAATGCTTAAAATGTCATCCCACTGCCTTCTGTCCTCATAGTTTCTGAGGAGAAATTGCCTGTTAATCTTATTGAGAATTTCTTTTAAGTGATGTCATATCAATCTTGCTGCTTTCGAGAGTCTCTACCTGCTTTTTTTTTTTCAATGGTTTGACTATAATAAGTCTTGGAATCTTGGAATTTTTCTGAGCTTCTAAGATGTGTTGATTTATGTATTCAAGGTTTTTGGCCACTATTTCTTCAAATTGTCTTTCTGTCTCTTTCTCTCTCTCTTCTCCCTCTGGGACTCTCATTATGTGTATATGTTAGTGCAGGTGACGTTGTTTTACAGGTCTCTTAGTCTCTTTTCATTGTTTTTCATTATTTTCTCTTTCTGTTCCTTCAGACTGAATAATCTAAATTGACCTATCTTCAAGGTCACTGATTCCATCTCTGTCTACTCAAATCTGTTGAACATTTCCAGTTTTTTTTTTTTCATGTTAGCATTCATACTTTTCAGCTTGAAAAATTCTATTTGGTTCCTGTTTATAAATTCTATCTCTTTATTAATAGTCTCTATATTAAGAGACATAGTTTCTTCTGGTTCTTTAGTTGCTTACCCATGGTTTCCTTTAGCTCTTTGAGCATGTTTAAGGTAATTGATAATAGTCTTATATATTAAGTCCAATGCCTGTGCTTTCTCAAAGGCAGTTTTTATTCATTTATCTTTTTTTTTTTATTTCCGGTGAATGGGCCTGACTTATTATGCTTTGTAATTTTTTTGTTGAAAACTGGACATTTTTAATACTATAATGTGGCAACTCTTGGAAATTAGCTTCAGAAAATAAGGTTTCCCCCTTTAGGAATTTTTTTTGTTGCTTGTTGTAGGTTGTTATTTTGTTTGCTTAGTGTATTTTTTAAATCATTTTTGTAATGTTTATGTTGTTTTCAGTGTGGCTACTAAAGTTTGTGTTCACTTAGCTTAGTGTGACGTATTTGTTTTTACAGAGGTTCTTTAAACATCTCCTGAGTAGCCGGACATGTTTTGAGCATCGGTATCTACCTCAAATGCAGGTTTAAGGTCTCAGGTATTTTCTAAGTATGCATCTTGCTGAGTCCTGTGTGTGGCTTTTTAATTCTATTATATACACAACTTCTTTCAAATATCTTAATTTCCCAAACAATTTCATTCCAGCTTCTCCTTAGTTCCTTGGCTGGTCTATTGTGTCTCCATTCACAATCTATTGTCCCAGCCATCTGAAGTATATGTAAAATACTCTAACTGCTGGTATTCTGAGCACCGCCCTATGCTTTCTAACACTTTTCTCACATGAGATCCGAGTTATTTTGCTTATGTGTGTGTGAGATTTAAGTTAGGAAAAACAGGTATCAATTTCTCAGGTAGTCCATAGACTGATTAAAATTTTCAAAGGCTTCTATGCTCTCTCTGGTTCCAGGGAATAAATCAGGAACTGGCTTGCCATTTCCTCCAGACCAAAGTCACACCATGCCAGGTATATGATAAGGTGAGGAAGCAAGACAAGGATGAGTAAAAGCACCATGATATTTCCTAGAGTTTTTGATTTAGCTTTTTCTTGATTGGGCATTTGCTTAATTGCTATAGATCTTTGACTGTTTTTCTGAGTTCCTATAAGATTATTTTAGCCTGTTTCTGGTTGTTTTTTAAAGATTCCATGCAAATGCATGCATATGTATTATGGAAATTAGAATACACTGTACTTAGTAACTTAAAATTTGTTCATTTTATTTAATATATAAGGCATATTCTTCAAAGTTATTCACTGAATCCAAGTATTTTGAAAAAATCCTACTACATTGCAGCTGGTAGGACAAGACAGATCCTATGGAAGGTTATTGCCCTTATAAGTTTGTTTTACAGAAAGCTAGTATGCTACCGAGTATTCTACAGCTTTCCTAAGAAGAGGATATTTAGTCAAATATATTTAGGAAACACTGAAGGCATCAGATATTTTTCTGCTTAGCCTCAATCTCCATCATTCTCCTAAGCTTCTTTGTCTTGCACTGTGTTCCTGAAGGATAACTTCCAAAGATTTTATTACTTGGGGTCTCTTGTCTTCTGGCCAATGAGAGATAGCTATAGGATATCAGAGTGTCACCACTGGGGTGATGTGAAATCTGGCATTACCTCAGCAGTGTGGGGGAGGAGGAGGAGGAGAAAGGTGGCATTGTGTGTTGTCTCTCAGTTCTTCCTCTCCAACACAGCAAAGAATTACAAATTGACGAGACTGATAAAAAGTAAGATTTATTGAAAGTACATTTTAGAAGGACACAGGCCACACTAGGGAAGGCTGCAGCCCTGTAGAATTTGGGAGGTGAAGAGATAAGAAAGTACGCCCCAAAGGGAGGAGCGGGTTTCTAGCCAAGAGAGCTACAACAATGCAAAAATGGAAAGATCTGTTTATATTTGGGCTGTGATGGAAGGTCACCTTGACTGACACTTGGCTGCTATATAATGCTTTGCATACTGCTTACCAAGAATTCAGTGTTATAATTAGATTCATGAAATTCAGGGTATAGTCATGATATGATAATGATGGTATAATGAAGCTGAAGTAATGGGAAGTACTTTCTGCGCATGTGTTTGTAGCTGGTTTATTCAGCAGCTTTTATGGCCTTTGTGCTCTAGGATTTGGGGCAATTTATAATGCTAAAAGGGAGATATTTCTGGGAGGTCCTTAAGGAAGGTCTTCAAGGGAAGTTTCTATAGTTACAGAGCTGAGTCTTGGCTCCTGTTGCTCATGCCTTACTAACTGCCTAACAAGAGTGTTGGTGGAGAGAATTGAAGACTTCACCTAGGCAATGACATTTGAGTAGAGTCTTAAAAATTATTTAGGAGTTTGCCTCTCAGAGGAAGAAAATACTATTAACTCTCTTGACCTCTTAGGCACTAGGGGTAAAAATGGCTTGTTGATAGTCTTTGGGTGCCTCATCATTCCTTGTTAGTTTCATTAACCCTCATCAGGACTCTGTAAGACATTGCTTGATTAAAATATCTTAATGTGAACCACTTGAAGTGAAATTTATTCCTTTTAAGATCTTAACTGAGTTAAACAAGGGATTCCTTACCGCAGAGATTTTAATATGTTAATTGCATTGTTAACCTCCCAATGGAGGCTATTAGCTAGCAGCATTTCCCAAAAGTATTTGTCTACAGGGCCCTTTTAGAAAAATAATAATAGTAACTTGTTTATTCATCTATTCGTGTGGACTAGTTTTCAGATTGATATTCAGAGAAACTAGATTTTAAAAATGCTGCTTAATAATAATATCAAAACTACCATTTATCAAGTGTTACACTTAAAATACTATGCTAAGCACCTATCATGGCTTATCTCACAAAATCCTCATCAAAACCTCATATTGTAACATTATCATAATATTATTATTTATTATTGTAATATTATTCTTATTTTAAATTTTTAAATGAGGAAAGCAAGTGTTAAGAAGTTATGGGCTGCACAGCTTATAAATGATGAAGATAAAAATCAGTTCCAAGTCTTCTTGATTCTACAGTCCCTGTGCTCAAACCTCCAAGTCCCTGCTTGAGATAAATTAAGACTGCTGCAGTTAATGGATAATTGGTCTGGAGGTAGGTACCCAACACATATGAGGGCCTGAGAATGGAGATTCCCAGTTAGCAAATGGACACTTCAGTCAGTGTGACCCAATTGTCTGGCTGAATTGATTGCCACATACTACTTAGTAAATAAGTCCTGGTGTATGTTGATGCGTTAAGTTAGGATTTTTGTAACCCAAGAGAATTAATCTAACTCTATATGCCCAAAGCTTACTAATGGGAATGTAATGTTCCATTCAGTATTTTTTTAAGTCATTAATTTGAAGACCAGTTTTTCTTAGCTACTGGGATCTTGAGAACAGCAACCTTATTCTTTAACTTATATTCCCAATGCCAGAATACTTGTCACACAGTAAACAGTACATATTACCTATTATGATTTCTATTATACAACAGTATTCCTACAAAATTCAATGATGGAGCAAATTTCCATGAGACTCTCACCTTATTTTTAATATCAGATTCTCCTTATCCATTTTATTATCATTCTCTCTTCATTTTTCAGATTCACTTAACACTCACTTAACTTTAGAACTTTAGAGATGATACTGTTCAGTTGGAAAGCCTTAACTATTTTGGTCATGGTTCACTCCATAACAAAAAAGATTAGAAATACCATTCCAACATATTAGAAACTATGAATTGAACAGATGGATTTCAGGTACAAATTAGCATGCTCTAAATGGATGTGTGTGTGTATGTGTGGTATGTATATGTGTTTGTGTTTGACATTTTTTTTCCCCAGAATGACCAAATGTATAGCTAGCTGAAAGTTGGTTC
>NW_024340851.1:1506174-1521855 GCF_902729225.1 Pteropus medius
TTCTTTTAAGTGATGTCATATCAATCTTGCTGCTTTCGAGAGTCTCTACCTGCTTTTTTTTTTTCAATGGTTTGACTATAATAAGTCTTGGAATCTTGGAATTTTTCTGAGCTTCTAAGATGTGTTGATTTATGTATTCAAGGTTTTTGGCCACTATTTCTTCAAATTGTCTTTCTGTCTCTTTCTCTCTCTCTTCTCCCTCTGGGACTCTCATTATGTGTATATGTTAGTGCAGGTGACGTTGTTTTACAGGTCTCTTAGTCTCTTTTCATTGTTTTTCATTATTTTCTCTTTCTGTTCCTTCAGACTGAATAATCTAAATTGACCTATCTTCAAGGTCACTGATTCCATCTCTGTCTACTCAAATCTGTTGAACATTTCCAGTTTTTTTTTTTTCATGTTAGCATTCATACTTTTCAGCTTGAAAAATTCTATTTGGTTCCTGTTTATAAATTCTATCTCTTTATTAATAGTCTCTATATTAAGAGACATAGTTTCTTCTGGTTCTTTAGTTGCTTACCCATGGTTTCCTTTAGCTCTTTGAGCATGTTTAAGGTAATTGATAATAGTCTTATATATTAAGTCCAATGCCTGTGCTTTCTCAAAGGCAGTTTTTATTCATTTATCTTTTTTTTTTTATTTCCGGTGAATGGGCCTGACTTATTATGCTTTGTAATTTTTTTGTTGAAAACTGGACATTTTTAATACTATAATGTGGCAACTCTTGGAAATTAGCTTCAGAAAATAAGGTTTCCCCCTTTAGGAATTTTTTTTGTTGCTTGTTGTAGGTTGTTATTTTGTTTGCTTAGTGTATTTTTTAAATCATTTTTGTAATGTTTATGTTGTTTTCAGTGTGGCTACTAAAGTTTGTGTTCACTTAGCTTAGTGTGACGTATTTGTTTTTACAGAGGTTCTTTAAACATCTCCTGAGTAGCCGGACATGTTTTGAGCATCGGTATCTACCTCAAATGCAGGTTTAAGGTCTCAGGTATTTTCTAAGTATGCATCTTGCTGAGTCCTGTGTGTGGCTTTTTAATTCTATTATATACACAACTTCTTTCAAATATCTTAATTTCCCAAACAATTTCATTCCAGCTTCTCCTTAGTTCCTTGGCTGGTCTATTGTGTCTCCATTCACAATCTATTGTCCCAGCCATCTGAAGTATATGTAAAATACTCTAACTGCTGGTATTCTGAGCACCGCCCTATGCTTTCTAACACTTTTCTCACATGAGATCCGAGTTATTTTGCTTATGTGTGTGTGAGATTTAAGTTAGGAAAAACAGGTATCAATTTCTCAGGTAGTCCATAGACTGATTAAAATTTTCAAAGGCTTCTATGCTCTCTCTGGTTCCAGGGAATAAATCAGGAACTGGCTTGCCATTTCCTCCAGACCAAAGTCACACCATGCCAGGTATATGATAAGGTGAGGAAGCAAGACAAGGATGAGTAAAAGCACCATGATATTTCCTAGAGTTTTTGATTTAGCTTTTTCTTGATTGGGCATTTGCTTAATTGCTATAGATCTTTGACTGTTTTTCTGAGTTCCTATAAGATTATTTTAGCCTGTTTCTGGTTGTTTTTTAAAGATTCCATGCAAATGCATGCATATGTATTATGGAAATTAGAATACACTGTACTTAGTAACTTAAAATTTGTTCATTTTATTTAATATATAAGGCATATTCTTCAAAGTTATTCACTGAATCCAAGTATTTTGAAAAAATCCTACTACATTGCAGCTGGTAGGACAAGACAGATCCTATGGAAGGTTATTGCCCTTATAAGTTTGTTTTACAGAAAGCTAGTATGCTACCGAGTATTCTACAGCTTTCCTAAGAAGAGGATATTTAGTCAAATATATTTAGGAAACACTGAAGGCATCAGATATTTTTCTGCTTAGCCTCAATCTCCATCATTCTCCTAAGCTTCTTTGTCTTGCACTGTGTTCCTGAAGGATAACTTCCAAAGATTTTATTACTTGGGGTCTCTTGTCTTCTGGCCAATGAGAGATAGCTATAGGATATCAGAGTGTCACCACTGGGGTGATGTGAAATCTGGCATTACCTCAGCAGTGTGGGGGAGGAGGAGGAGGAGAAAGGTGGCATTGTGTGTTGTCTCTCAGTTCTTCCTCTCCAACACAGCAAAGAATTACAAATTGACGAGACTGATAAAAAGTAAGATTTATTGAAAGTACATTTTAGAAGGACACAGGCCACACTAGGGAAGGCTGCAGCCCTGTAGAATTTGGGAGGTGAAGAGATAAGAAAGTACGCCCCAAAGGGAGGAGCGGGTTTCTAGCCAAGAGAGCTACAACAATGCAAAAATGGAAAGATCTGTTTATATTTGGGCTGTGATGGAAGGTCACCTTGACTGACACTTGGCTGCTATATAATGCTTTGCATACTGCTTACCAAGAATTCAGTGTTATAATTAGATTCATGAAATTCAGGGTATAGTCATGATATGATAATGATGGTATAATGAAGCTGAAGTAATGGGAAGTACTTTCTGCGCATGTGTTTGTAGCTGGTTTATTCAGCAGCTTTTATGGCCTTTGTGCTCTAGGATTTGGGGCAATTTATAATGCTAAAAGGGAGATATTTCTGGGAGGTCCTTAAGGAAGGTCTTCAAGGGAAGTTTCTATAGTTACAGAGCTGAGTCTTGGCTCCTGTTGCTCATGCCTTACTAACTGCCTAACAAGAGTGTTGGTGGAGAGAATTGAAGACTTCACCTAGGCAATGACATTTGAGTAGAGTCTTAAAAATTATTTAGGAGTTTGCCTCTCAGAGGAAGAAAATACTATTAACTCTCTTGACCTCTTAGGCACTAGGGGTAAAAATGGCTTGTTGATAGTCTTTGGGTGCCTCATCATTCCTTGTTAGTTTCATTAACCCTCATCAGGACTCTGTAAGACATTGCTTGATTAAAATATCTTAATGTGAACCACTTGAAGTGAAATTTATTCCTTTTAAGATCTTAACTGAGTTAAACAAGGGATTCCTTACCGCAGAGATTTTAATATGTTAATTGCATTGTTAACCTCCCAATGGAGGCTATTAGCTAGCAGCATTTCCCAAAAGTATTTGTCTACAGGGCCCTTTTAGAAAAATAATAATAGTAACTTGTTTATTCATCTATTCGTGTGGACTAGTTTTCAGATTGATATTCAGAGAAACTAGATTTTAAAAATGCTGCTTAATAATAATATCAAAACTACCATTTATCAAGTGTTACACTTAAAATACTATGCTAAGCACCTATCATGGCTTATCTCACAAAATCCTCATCAAAACCTCATATTGTAACATTATCATAATATTATTATTTATTATTGTAATATTATTCTTATTTTAAATTTTTAAATGAGGAAAGCAAGTGTTAAGAAGTTATGGGCTGCACAGCTTATAAATGATGAAGATAAAAATCAGTTCCAAGTCTTCTTGATTCTACAGTCCCTGTGCTCAAACCTCCAAGTCCCTGCTTGAGATAAATTAAGACTGCTGCAGTTAATGGATAATTGGTCTGGAGGTAGGTACCCAACACATATGAGGGCCTGAGAATGGAGATTCCCAGTTAGCAAATGGACACTTCAGTCAGTGTGACCCAATTGTCTGGCTGAATTGATTGCCACATACTACTTAGTAAATAAGTCCTGGTGTATGTTGATGCGTTAAGTTAGGATTTTTGTAACCCAAGAGAATTAATCTAACTCTATATGCCCAAAGCTTACTAATGGGAATGTAATGTTCCATTCAGTATTTTTTTAAGTCATTAATTTGAAGACCAGTTTTTCTTAGCTACTGGGATCTTGAGAACAGCAACCTTATTCTTTAACTTATATTCCCAATGCCAGAATACTTGTCACACAGTAAACAGTACATATTACCTATTATGATTTCTATTATACAACAGTATTCCTACAAAATTCAATGATGGAGCAAATTTCCATGAGACTCTCACCTTATTTTTAATATCAGATTCTCCTTATCCATTTTATTATCATTCTCTCTTCATTTTTCAGATTCACTTAACACTCACTTAACTTTAGAACTTTAGAGATGATACTGTTCAGTTGGAAAGCCTTAACTATTTTGGTCATGGTTCACTCCATAACAAAAAAGATTAGAAATACCATTCCAACATATTAGAAACTATGAATTGAACAGATGGATTTCAGGTACAAATTAGCATGCTCTAAATGGATGTGTGTGTGTATGTGTGGTATGTATATGTGTTTGTGTTTGACATTTTTTTTCCCCAGAATGACCAAATGTATAGCTAGCTGAAAGTTGGTTCTAGCGAGGTAAATGAGCAATGTTATTGAGCAACTTTAACTTTTAATGAACAACTTTTTAATGAATGACTTTATTCTTACCCAGACTACTTGGATCTACTTATTTTGCTACCAAGATCTATGTACATTAAAAAAAGCTTGGTTACATTAAAAAAGGTGATAATTTTAATCAAGCCACCTATGCTTTTTTTGTCTACATAATTCTATGTTAACCTGATACTCACAGAAATTTAAAAAAAAATAATCTTCCTGATTCTTTTGAGCTTAAGTTTTTGTTTCTATATAAGATAAAGTCTTTTGGTATATGTTTACCACACTACTTATTTTTGCCATACCTTGTTACTATGAGTTATAATTTCGTTCATTTTTCTATAAATTGACTCATATCTTGCTATTTCTTAAATAAGTTTAATTTTTAAAACTTTATATTACTATCATAAATAGAAAATAAGTATTGTTTACCAAAAACAGAAGGGGATATTAAAAATAAATGTGGTAAAATCAAAACACTGAAATTAAAATGTTTTTTCCAGATACTGTGCCCACTCAAGGCTTTGAGCCTAAGGCATGCTCTGCGACAAAAAGAGAAATTATCAAGTGTTATAGAAGCACTAAAGACTAAGACTAGATACTTTATCTTTGATATAATCAGAAATATTGGAAAAAATTGAGAAATAAATGCTTTCTTAGCTCCGTGATTTAATATACTTAATACTGAGCTATGTCACACCTAACAATTTCACATTTTGATAAACACTCTTAATTTATTTTGTAACTCATGTCTATCCCCACAGTAGCATCTCCATGTCTTATGGAACAGTGCCAATGAAGAGGATCTGTAGAGAATACATTTTGTTCTGCAAGCATACTGCAGTTGGGGTGAGGAGTACTCTATTGCACTGCTACGAAGAAATATGGACAGGGTTACACAAGTCCTTTCTGCCTAGGGTTTCAGTATTAGGCTCAGTATGTTGTCTGTTGCAAAGCACTTAAGGTCTAAAGCAGTAAATACTATTATAAATAACCAATAACGCATAATAGAAATAAGCACTATTGATAGCACCAGTTTGCAAGGAGAGTTATTCTTGTTAAATCAAAACTTGACTGGTTCATTTTTCTGTTGTGAATTTAATCTGCAAAAAAAACCCAATTTTTAAAAATAATTATCTCTGTACAGACATAACCAAGAATCCTTCTAAGATTTCTTTCAGCACTTTCATCTTCAATATTTAACAAACAGCAAGATCCAAATGCTTCAAAATCAATGCATCACTGTATATGCTCTTGAAATAATGATAAAAATAACTTTAATTTATCAATTTTCTAATATATAACAGAGACTTTCATACCGTGTTTCATTTACCTCATATAACAATCTATGTGTAAGGTTGAAAAATAGTTGAATAGGTAATGATATCTAACTCTGTGAATCAATGTTATAAAACTATAAGGTGGCTTCATTATTAACTCACTTTTACTAATGGAATAGTGAGGCTCCATGTCTATGCTCTCACCACTATAAAAATATTTGTTTCCTGGATTTTGGAACCAGACACACTTGAATCCAAATTATAGTTTTATCATTTTCTGCTGGGGTATCATGGGAAATTAAATTCTCTAAATATATATTTCTTCTTTTGTAAAATATTCTTTAACAAAGCTTATTATGGGTTGAATTGAAATTGGGTATCTATAAAATAGTTAAGTGGGCAATAAATGTCTCTGCTATTCCTAGGTTACCCTTCTGCGAGGTTAAAACAGATAAAATTCCATTCCCATGAAATCTGAGAAGTGCCTTAGACTGAGTTGGAATATCTGGATGCCTATAGAACTTAAAGCTATAGCCCTGAATCAGCCCTGAACACTTATGATAATGTTTACAAAATGTTTCTGGTTGTGAGTTATGCCTCACCAAATAGCCTGCAAGCTCCTAGAGAGTGAGAATCTTGTTTTTTGCTTCTTTGAATTCTACCTGGAGCTTGATGCAGGGTTGAGAACATAGCATAATGGTTAAGGGCAAAGGATATGTAAAGGCTGCTGCTACTATCTCTATAGAATATATGATATTAAGCAAATTACTTAACATTTCTGAGTCTGTTTCTTCATTTTTAAAATGATGATGATAGCATAATATCTACCTCATAGATTGAATAACATAATGCATATTATGTACCAATCAGTTACCAATACATTCTAAGTGTTAAAATGGAGTTATTAGTATTAGTATAAAGTTCAGTTATTAATAAAGACATGATTGATTAATCTAAACCAAACATTCTAAGGTATTAATAATAACTCTATGAATATTTTGAGGTGAAAATTCTTTATTTCTCTGTATTTTGGCATTATCAGTATGATTATTAATAATCATTGCCATTACACCACTGTTAAGATGACAGCTTATCCGTGAAATATTTTATTATACATTATTTCAAATCTCTTGGCTTCAGGATGACGTGAATTCTGCATTTTTTTAATAATTAAGTCAATGACACTATATGGAAGAAGTTCTGAATTAATTATTTTGCTTGTTTCAGGTTACAGACTCTTTACGTGGCTGAGCAATGAACTTTGGTTGCTATTCATAAACCACTGGCAAAAACAGGATATAACATCACTTCCTTGGGTTTAAAACAAAAATCCCCTACAAGAGTAACTAGTACAATCAAAGTGAATATGTGAGATCAGACAGTTAAAAACCATTAGTACTTAGCTGTTAATGAAGAAAAGTACAGGTTTGGGAATTTACCAGATAATAAATTTACCAGAGAGGCATGACATCGTGAAGAGATCATACAGATCACTCAAGCCTATCCTACTGGGCTAACCTGGCCTATTCAAAGTAAGACTTTGACCCAACTTTTGATAGACAGAGTGGATAAAGTGAACAGAGAAGGCAAAACAAATCCCCCTATGCACACATTAAAACTCAAAACATGAAGGTTGGCATACAGGCCACTGGGATAAACATGCGCTATGCTATTTGGGGCCTATAACTCCCTCATGAATCTCCTTGTTTTTTACCAATTTCTAAGACCACATTGTTTTGTTCAGTCATTTAATTAACCAATAGGCTCTAAATGAGTTTATTACAGACTATGTGCATTCTCCAGAAGCTTTCATACTATCTAATTAGGAGGGGAAGTATATCCAGAAAAAAATAGTGACCATTATAAACATTGCAAATGAGGATAAGATAACCCTAAGGTTTAGGAGATTGATAATTGTTGGACCTGATGAAAATTAGAAAGAGACTTCGAAGGATAAAGGACAGTTATGATTTAGATGAACTGAAAAGCATATCTTTTCCCATTTCACGGACAATTTAGGTATTCCTACTAAGATCAGTTAATCAATGTGTTGTGCATACACTAGCTGTTTTTTACTCATGTCTCTTCACTTACCTTGTACCCACTCCATAAATCTAAACATATAAGCCTAATAGACAAATAAAATAATCTTCTAAAGCCACAAAAGTTTCTGAATTAAAATTAACTTATGTTGAAATGTAACTCCAAACACATACAGAACTGAACAAAGAAATCTTGACTTCTTTCTCCAAAGCAATGTGTTTAATTTATTATGCTTTAATCTTTAATATGGACCCATTGAAAATGTTCTTTAAAGCACTCGTCACCACTTGCATTTATACCAGCCTCTTCCTAAAGCACAGCTTGGGCCCTCCACTAAACAATCTTCAACCTTGGCAGACAGCTTAAAAACAGAAACAATCGCCTCTTTAATTTTAAAATTAGCAATAGATTGAGCACTCAGAGAGACTTGATTGTAATTTGCAAAGCTGAAGAACTTCAAACTCTGTTTCCCAGAGGTTGAAGCCTGCAAATAGAAAACTGAGCAATCAACCAACTGAACTATCTCAGAGAAAATATGAGAGTTCAGGCCAAAATATGAAACCCAGTAAATTTTAAAATCTTGAAATTTCAAGTTTTCAAGTATAGTAACTCAAAGGAAAATTTTATGTCTGGGTAATAAAGAGAAATAAAGTCAATTTGATGATAATGGACTTTCTGTAAATTCCTGAAAATTAAGTTTAAGAAATTCAAGAAAAATTATCCTAATGGTTGCAGTCACTCTGACAAGAATTCCATTTCTCTCAATGAGCCATCATAAGACAGGAAAGAAATTTTAGAAAAATAAAGTCAGGATCTTTTCTCTGAGCTTCAATTCCCTTCCAAAAATTTTTAAAAATAGAAAAACAAACAACCTAGAAAATAAGCACTTACATTAACTCTACTTTTTGGGTGCAAAAAGCCTGACATTTGAGGCAAGTTCCCTCCCCAGTCACTAAAAGCCTGACTTCAGAGGCTACATCTATAACTTTGCTCTGCTTAGTGTTCCAGAAAACCATGCAAAAAATAAGGTTTCTATTTCCTCTGATTTTCAGATTTTTAACCCTTCTTCCTCTTTCCATTATACTACTCTTGCCTTCCTATTCTGACTACGGCTCCGTGCTCTTCCCTAAGATGCTAATGACTAACAGCTTGCCCAAAGGGGAATGTTATTTTAATACACTAATTATTTTTTCTGTTTAGCATCTACTATGTATAAGGTCTCTTGCTTCATTTGAACTGGGATGAAGGCTTTAAACAAAGGCACAGGTGTATGTGAGTGCGTGTGATGCAGACACACATGTAAGCACATACAGAGGAAGTCGTACTTGCAAATATTTCAAGTACTTAAGGCAAGTTGAAGAGATACTCATTGTGGTGTGTTTTAGTGAATCTGATCACACACCTTAGTAGTTCTAAAAGAGATCTACATTGGACAGATAGATAATCCAAAATTTGTGTTTCTGAAAATTAAGGTTTTCCTCTCATTATTCACAATGAGGATATGTTGAGATCCCAAAGTAAGCCCCTTGTTTGTACTGATAAATTGGCTGGCTTCTCTAGCTAAAAGGATTCTCCTCTCTATCATTCTAATTAGTAATGATTTAAGGTGGCCAGAGTTATCTATGCTATCCTACATACACAATATGAGTCAAGACAATTCCTTTAAAATATTTTTAACAAAAAGAGCAACAATCCATTTTTTTCACCATTAACAAACATGTTGAAAGCATTTACTACATTCAGGGTACAGTACTGAGTACGTTTAAATTTGCATTCACATCATTAACTAAGGTGGGCACCCACACATATGGAATTAGAAAGCAGCTGATATTAACCCCATTTGACAGATGAGAAAAAAAGTCCAGAAATTATCATTTATTTTTTCAATTCCAGGAAGTAAATGTGTCATATCTGTGACTAATACACATAGCTCAATAGCTTGGCTCTTTACATAGTATCTTAAAAACTTGTATTAGAATTAAATGTATGTATTGTCTATAGTTTCTGCAGTTACTCAATAGGCAAGACCCCAAAACCACATACTTCATTTTAAAGGAATGTTTGCTGTACAGTTGAAGGAAGAAGGTGATAATCTAGAAGTATATATGAGGTTTTCATACTCTAAAATGTGTAAATCCTGAAGTAGCCTATAAGGACTTGCAAGAATGGAAAAAGAGAACACCTTACAGCTGTGGGAGAAATGCAGGGCTATGCATCAAGCTTGGAATTTTGCAGATCTGGAGCCAAATTTGCAAACTGTGGCTCAAACTGGGTAATTGGAGTGGCTCATGGAGAATGTATGCCTTGGGCTCTATGTGCTGCTGGAAAAATCTGCCCCAGGTGGGAAGTCCTTCCAAACCAGACCTATCCAGAGAACACAGATGGAAAGAAAACCTCAAAGATTTAGTAGACTTCAGAAATTTGTGAAGTTGAAAGTGGCCTCAGAAATCATCTACTTTAATGCCTTCTTTTTATAGAAGAAGCAGGCCTATGTGGATGGAAGTAGTGGTAATGTGGTTACATACCGATTTAGAGGGAAAACTGGAGAAATAGCCCAACTCAGCACTCCTTGTCTGTAATTCTTTCTATTCACTCTACTTCAACCTACTTCAAAGACAGCTATAGCTTTGTAGCATAAAAAAACAAAAACAAAACAAAAAACAAACAAACAAACAAAAAAACCAGCAGTCTGAGTACTTTGCAGTTAAAGGGAGACTTCAATAGAAAAGACTACGGTCTGATTTCAGCTTTATAGATTATCTAAAAAAATATGCTTCTCTACTCTCCAGTTACCTGGAGAAACTGAAAAGTGAATTACATAGGTGTGCTTGTATGCATAGAGAATTTATTCATGGACAGAGTAGAAATATCTAGGAGGGAGACCAGAGAGCTTTTCAAAATAAGGAAAACAGCAGTACACAGCTGTGGGATAACAGAAGATTTATAAATCATGCATGGAATTTCACAGCTTTGGGCCCAAATTTGCAAGAGCTGTATCCCATCCTGAGAACAGTGAGCAGAGCATGGGAAATATGTACTTCTGTGTGCCTGGAACTCCAAGGAGGAGAGGGCTAGGAACTTGGTGGGGGGAGGGGCGGGGGTGTCCAAAAAGCGAATAAATATCTGTCTCTACAGTGTTTGATATTTTACCAGTCTCAGATAATTAAAATGTGCATTTTCTTGAAAATTGTCTGAAAGCAGGAAGGATAATGTTGAAAATATGAAAATCAGCAAGCAAGAGTGATTCAAACTGTATCAAGGAAACCTGGTTACAGGTACTTCTTAACATCGTTTTAGCACTTCAAGTGAATCTTCTCTTCCATTACTCCTCTCACACTCTGTATCTTCATTTTGCTCTTTCACTAGTCAAATTTTCCTTCTTCAGTTCTCCATCCAGGCCGATGCTCCTCTAAAATCCCCAGAATTCCTAAGTACTTCTCAGATCATAGTTATTTGACTCAATTAGAAGTCTCATTTTCTCAGAGCAGCTGATTATACTAATTTGTAACAAGATTTGGATCACTGGTCAAACCAACTATACCCCCACAGCCTTCTAAACTGGCTTGGATCTTAAAATAGAAGGTTTATTGACTCAAATGAATGTATATTTAAGTAAAGAGTTGCAAATGTTTTCTGTAAAGGGTCAGATAGTAAGTACTTTAGGCTTTGCGGTCCATATGATCTGTTACTACTCAACTCTGTCTTTGAGTTCAAAAGCAGGCATAAACATACATACATTAATGAATGAGCTCATACATGAATGAGCATAGCTGTATTGAAATAAAACTTTATTTATAAAAACAGGCTAGTAGTATGAACTTAGCAGACTTTCTCCCTAGAACAAGCATTTAACTTATGAAAACCATGGATAAAGAAATATTTAAATTATCTGAAAATTGATCTAATAAGCACATAGAAAATGGTAAAACATTTATCTAAGAAAATCTACTAAGTCTAATAAATCTCAGCAATAAGAGTCAGTCTGTGGCACTTGAGCCATAAACATTTACCATTCTTTTTCCTCCCCAGCTGTATGTTATGGGAGCTTTATTCTTGGCACTCTAGGGTTTCATTTGAGGCAGGATATACGCTTATCTCATGCTCTCTCCCAGATCTATATTACTTAAGCTCTATTACTAGCAGACATGACTGAGAAAACTGGAGGTCCTTACTGCCACCCAGCTCTTATTCATAGGGCTAGGATCTTGCCCGAGCAGTGACAGAGAATACTGCAGCCTGATTGGCTCCACCCCAATTTGCTCATAGGACACAGATTCCACTCTGAGAGAAGATGAGAAAGTCAGGGGCTACCTTATTTCCCTTCCTCCAGAACCCATTGGTAGAGCAGGGACATCACTCCAAGAGAAGCAGTATGTTTCCACCAACAGCTTTTGTGCAATGGCATAGAAGATCTGCCTAAGGGAAGAGGCAAGCTACAAGGACAGATATGCCTTAGAGGACTGACTTTTTGGAACAGAGAGTGGAAAATTCTATGCCTAAACACCTTGGCAAAACAATGGAGATTTTGGTGGAGAGCAATTAGGAGGTAACCAGTATCTCTGATATAAGAAAAACAATAGGACAGCCAAAAGTTTAATAGAGAAACACAGCTAAAAAAGAACCCTCTTGAGACTGCAGTTAACCTTAGGGGTTGGGAAGGGTATGTGCATGTACTACTCATGAGCATTCAGAGCAAGACATGAGACAAATTGGAAGCATACCCCAAGCCACATATAGATTATTCAGCAAAATGTGAAAGCCATGTTGGGTCAAGGGGCTTAAGCATAAATTCTGACCAAACACTGGGGAAATAATAAAGTATTCTGACTCCTAAGATCTAAGCTAATAATAATAATAATAATAATAATAATAATAATAGTAGTAGTAGTAGTAGTAGTAGTAGTAGTAATACATTCATTTCTGATGGTCTGGAAAACTGCACATACCCAAAGTTCCATAACCAAAGAGGGAATTTCTCTGAGGGGCAGCCACAGTGGGAGCTTCTGAGATACTCATTCTAAGCTGAAGGTGAAGAGAAACCCAAGTTCCCTGAACTGTAGAAATAATCTTTAAGTCATACACACATGGTAACAGGGGAAAATCTAACTGGTTTAATGTGCTTAAACACAATCTTTGACCAATGAGTAATTTACGATGAACCAAAGAAGCCAGACTTAAAAAAAAAAAAAATTAAATTAAGGAAAATAATCTGAAAAAGGACATCAGAGGCTGCAAAATTCAGGAAAAATAGACTTCACAGAAGTTGTTCAGTTATTACTAAACAAATAAGCAAATGACCAAATAAACAATAAAAACAACAACCCCTAACAAAGGAAGGGGCTCAGTATCCAGAATTGCTACAATATATTGTTTGTCCAGAAAAATATAAAATATGTATATAAATAGGAAAATGTGACCTGTACACAGGAAAAAAAGCAAACAATAGCAAAGACCTTTGAGAGGACCTAGATGTTTGCCTTAGCAGAGAAACCTGTCAAAGTAGGTACTATAAATATGTATAAAGAACTAAAATAAATTATTTTAATGAGTTAAAGGAAAGTATGGAAATGATATCATTGAGCAAGTAATATTACTAAAGAGACAGAGATGAAAAAATGGAAAGTCTGAAGATAAAAAATACAAAAAGCAAAATGAAAACTTCAGTGGAAAGGCTCAAGAGTACATTTAGTTTTTAGATTAAGAAATCAGCAAACTTGAAGATAGATTAATAGAGATTGTGCAATCTGAAGGACAAAAAGAAAAAGAAATAAAGAAAAATGAATAGTCTCAGAGAAGAGTGGAGTATGCTAAAATGTACTAACATGCATAATGGAAATATCAGAAGGAGAGAAAAAGAATAAAAGGACAAAAAAATTTAAGTGATGGCTACAAACTTCATCAATTTGATGAAAAACACTAATCTTCATATCTAAAAAATTTTTAAAAACTCTCAAAATCAGAATAACGCAAAAAAGTTCACAGACACATAGTCAAAATATTGACAGCCAGAGATAAAGAGAAAATCATGAAAGCTGTAAGTAAAAACAATCATTTACTGGGAGCCACAATAAGATTGACAACTGACTTCACATGTGAGACAATGAAAGACACAAAGCAGCAAGATGGTGTATTTAAAGTGTTGAAAAGGGAAAAAATATGATCCAAGAATTCTGTATTCAGATGGAATATCTTGCAAAAATAAAGGAGAAATTAAGACATTCTCAGATAAACTAAAGCAGAGATTTCTAGCTGGCAGACATACCTTGCAAGAAATAATAAATGAAGTTCTTCAAGCTAAAAAGAAATTATACTACATTACAATTTAAATCCACAAGAAAAAAACAAAGAATTCAAGAAAAGATAATTATTTAAGTAACGGTAAAAGACAACATCATTACATATGTATTTCCCATTAGATATATCTTTCCTTTGTTCTAAAATAATTTAAAAAGCAAGTTTATAAAATAATCTGTATATAATTGTATTATATCTATGTATTTAACATATTGATAACATTATTAGAGTATGAAAATTACACTAGGTAGTAATTTGAATCTACAGGAAGAAATGAAGAAAATAGGACATGATAAAAATTAAAATTAATATATCTTTAAAAGAACTCTGCAAATATATTGTGCTCTACTTCTAGCTTCTTTAGAAGAAATAAGATATATACAGTAATAATTTAACAGAGTATTTTTGGTTTGCATATATATAATCTTATTTATTCTAAAAAAGCTAGGAGATATACATATCTCATATATATATATATATATATATATATATATTCTTTTCAGGTAGTCATGAAATATTCTTCAGGATAAACTTATACTTGACCATAAAACAAGCATTAACAAATTTCAGAAGATTGAAACTATACAGAGTATGTACTTTAACTATAATAAAATAAAATTAGAAATAAACAACAGAGGAAATTTTGTAAATAACAAATATGTATAAATTAAGCAACATACCTATAACTAATCAATGGATCATGGAAAACAATGTGAAGAAAGTTAGAAAATATTTTGAGTTGAGTTAAAAATATCCACAGCAAACTAAAGCTCATGAAATAGAGTTAAAGCAGTGCTTAGAGAAAAAATTTTCTTCATTAGCAAATGTATTAAAAAGAAAATGTATTAAATCAATAACCTAACCTTCTACCTTAAGACATTAGAAAAGAAGAGCAAAGTGAAGTCAAAGTAAGCTGAAGATGGAAAATAATAATGATTAGTGTGGAAATCAATGAAAGAAAGAAATAGGAAAATAATATAAATATTATTTATATATAATATAAATATAAATAATTTAAAAACAAAAGTTAGTGTTTTAAAAAGAGCAACAATGACAAAGTTTTAATTGACTAGAAAAAAGATTCATATTACTAAATTAAGAATGAAATAGGGGTCATTGCTACTCATTTACACAAATACAAAAGATTATAAAGGAATACTATGGTATTCCTATATGCCAACAAGTTAGATAAGTTAGATGAAATGGACAAAGTTATAGAAAGACACAAAGTACTGTACTAACTTTGGAAGAAATAGAAAACCTGAATAGACCTGTGTAACAAACTTAGATCTAAAATTAATAATAATAATACCCCCTGCCAATAAAAAAGCTCAGGACAAAACACTTTCCCTAGTGAATTCTGCTAAACATTTAAAGAAGAATTAATACTAAGTCTTTTCCAAAAAATAGAAGAGAATAAAACACTTCCTAACTCATTCAATGAGGCCAGTAGTACTCTATAGGCAAAGTCCAATAAAGACATCTCAAGAAATGACTAGGACAAACAAACAGAAACTCATGGACATGGACATGGACTAGTGGTTACCAGAGGGTAGGGGAAAAGAGAAACAGGGGTGGTAGATGGGGTAAAAATGGTCAAATATGTGGTGACAGAAAGAAATCTAACTATGGGAGGTGAACACACAGTGTAAATATATATACATATATGCTTTACTGTTAAAATGTATAGCTGAAACTTATAGGATTTCATTAACCAATGTCACCATAAAAATAAAT
>NW_024340851.1:1529673-1546597 GCF_902729225.1 Pteropus medius
GCTGCCTTCTGGAAAACGGAAATGTTCAGTGTGCACAAAGTGGCTTGCATATTTTACTCTGACATCTCACTACCATGTTTTCAAAAATGGTAGTGGTTAGGTAATGCTGAGAATTTGAGATTTTTTTCTTTTTTTTTCTTTTGTTTTCTTCACGTTTCTTTAGGCTTTCTTTTTGGTTTTGTTTTCTTTTACTCTTTCCTTGCTCCCTCTTTCCCTCCCTTCCTTCATCCTTTCTTTCTTTTTTCTCTTTTTTCCCCTCTCTCCTTTCCTTTTCTCTTTCTTTCCTTTTATTTCTGGTAGTAAAGGGAGATTGGATTGATTATTCTCAGAACAAAGTGCCGGAATTGATGCACAGATCAGTAGTGTCCTTGTTGCAGTGGCTGTCACACGAACTTTTGGAGATCTCTGGAGAAAACAGAAAGAAACTGAAACGGTAGGCTCCGGTTTTTAAATGCATAATTAGCTCTTATCTGTGCCTTTCACCTTTAATATCTGGAATTGGCCTCTTCACACCAGGTTCTGGGTAACCTGTCAGATCTAAGGGTGATATGAATATAATGAACCTGGACCATCCTCCTATGTCATTTCCTTGGTATTTGCACAAACAGAAATAATTATATGGTTGGCTGCCTGAGGTTGGGGGCAGGCAACTTTGAATTCAGAGAAATGTATGTTTGACATGGAGAGGTTTTTAATAATGTGTTTCACTCAATTGATATTTAATAAAATAGCCCTGTGAACATTTGTAATTCAACAAACCCTGTTAAGTAGAGTTATTTGCATGAATATGTAGAATGCTTTTTATCTACCTTTTGCTATAACTCTTTAGAGACAATATTTTTATTTCTGGATGATTAAAATGGTTAAATTTATGTTATTTCAAAATGAGCTATGATTTAAAAATAAGATATTTTTATGTCTCAGGATCTTTACCAACATGAATGCATGTTCCTATCAACTTATATAAGTTATATATTTTTACTGTAAAATTGAATTGTGATTAATGTTAACTGTAGAGGTTCTGCTTTCAAAGAAAGCAATCTGAAAAAAAGAAAAAACACATTTGTGGAAAGAGAGAGAGGAAATAAAAAAGACAACAGGCACAATTGCTCTGTTTCTCATAGGTAAACTATATCTTTCATAATAAATAATCTGTATCTTAAAATATCAACGAATGGATAAAATAATTTTGGATTAAATTTACATTTTTAGATACTTATAACTGACTTAGCTTATTTTAACAAAATATAAGTAAAGTTGTTTCTGGTTTCCATGTTGTTTCTCTTTTGTGCTCAAAGAGAAAATATTAAGAAAGTTTCCTTCTAACTTTAAATCAGACGATGAGACTATTAATGGCACGTAACTGCTAAGAGCTGTATTTAGAGATTAAAAGAAAAGAAAGGAGAAAGTATGTATTTCCATGGTGCAAACATGACCCAGGATTAAATCTCAAATGACTTTCCTACTCCTTTCTCTGCTGCCAACGGTGGTGTGCATGAACTTCCTTTTATACTGCTCTAATCTCTCCAGGGGAAAAATAAAGTTATAATTTGATTCAATTTTATTAAATAATTTATTCAATTATTCAATTACTATTTGTTAGAGAGATTTGGATCATTCAGCAAGGAATATTTCTTCCCTGCAGCTACTGTAAATCTCAAGTATGGTAGCAAAAGCATCAATATTATAGATATAATTCAAGTGTTTCAGCCCAGGGAAAGATTTTACCAGCCACACCAGCAAATATTTGGATCACATAAAAGCTATCCTCTATGAAGTTTGTGTCAGAGGAGGGATCTTTCTTAAATTACAGAAAATGTTCTTTGTGCTTGTGAACATATCCACTGCTCTACCTTGCTATATGTTTGCAGCAATATTTCTGTGAGACAGGAGCCATCTAGTTTATCTATTCACTTGGGGGTAATGCAATATGGTCCTGAATATTGTAAATGTAAATAAACACAAAGTAGTACATTGACTCCTCCAAAAACTTCACTGAATTTACACCTAGAGACCCTTAGGAATGAATGAATTCGATTATCCCTCTTTGCACTAGCTAAGAGAAGTGAAGAGGAGAAAGAAGAATGTCTTACTCTCATAGAGAATTTTGGCATCAATCAGATGCCCTGAACCAGAAAGAGAATTTAACTCCTTCTTCTGACCCTTACCTGTTTCTGAGAAGAAGGACCACCGATAGTCCCGTTTTCCTTGCCTGTTAAAGTGACCTGCCAAAAGTCTTCCTTTTGTTCCATAGGCCTTGAGAGTCAGTCTCCAGAACCATTGCCAGAGAATAAGAAATGACCAAAAACAGATTCAAATAGTCTTGCAGGAGCAATGATAAACATCTGAGATTCTTTTATGCTTTGGGAAATAACATAGATTGACAGTTTGCATTTTACAGTTGGATAAACTGAGGCTCACAGAGTTGAAGTGACTGAGTCAAGTACCTCTATGAGTCTTTGGCAGAGAAAAGGCCAGAACCTAGGTCTCTTGATGTCTTGCCCAGTGCTTCTTTTACTTTCTTTATTGCCTAACAAGGCTTGAAGATTAAGAGACACATGCATTATTCATTGGGAAATGTTAAAATATGTCATTTTGAAATCACTCGAGAAACTCTCAATACTAGAGGCACACTTCAGGCTTCTCCCAAGGGTGTTGATAATGTAGCAAACCTTGATTTGGGGGCTTTACCACTGTTTTCTTGCAAGGATAGGTGAGAATTATTTCTACTGTGCCCACAGAAAAAAATCCCGAAATGCAAATCAATACACACTAAGTGCTATAATACAACACTGACATAGACCTGGCTATGTATTAGATGCTTATGTGCTATACTGAGTGCCAAGGCAACAGTTTGGCCAAGCTATAAGATAAGAGAGAATATTCAGGAAGTCTTGAGGTGTCGGAGATTCCAGACTTGAGAAGACAGTCAAGATTACAGGATATCTGCCTGGCAAAAACGGGCATATCAAGCTTAGGGAAAAGAGTGAGGAAGCTAAATATATAATAATTGGTGGTGTGTGAATCCTTAAGAGGATGCAGCACTTAGTGGCTTGACTATTTCTAATGTTTATCATATGACAGAGTGATACCTGGGATTAGAAAATTAAAGTGGGTTTTCTTGGTATAGTCATTGGAAGGCAATTGGGAGTGGAGAGTGTGCTTCAGAGACATTACTTTCATTTGTAATAATGGCTGCATTAGGATGCAGGCAGAGTTCCTGAGAAATAATCAGAAATGTGGGGTATTAACCAAAATCAAGTCTGTATAGACTCTGGAGACTTGGGTATGGGCCAGAAACTTCACCACTCTGAATACCTACTGAGGAAACCAATATTTAAATCATTAGCCATTCTCAGTGCGGGTCACATAGAAGCATGACTTGTGCTGAAAGCATGAATCAAGGCTGTCCATTCAGGCTCAGTTGTATCTTGGACAGAATAATTACTATCTCACCAGGTACTGAAAATATATACAAATGTCTGCCACCAAGTCTAAAATCCCTTAACTCCTTCATTGCTTCTTGACACTATATTTGTTTCTACCAAAAGCTTTTGTTCCATCCCACACTATTTATGGCAGATAATGGCAAGGATTTTTTCTCATTCTCAGTAACAGACGAAAGGCTTTAATATTGTTATAATTATAATCAATTAGCTAAGATTCTTTTCAGCTTTACTTGGCAGATCAGATTCGGATATATCTCATAAGCCAATAACATGTTACCAGATATTTCTTGTAAGCTGATGACTTATTTTTATATGATAAAATAATTTTTACAAGTTATTTATAAGGTAACAGCAATGATACTTATTTACTGTTTGAAGTATTTAATATTTTTAAGTGACACAAGCTGGCCTTTGAGTTTGTTCTTTAAAACTAAAAATGTGTTATCCTGTGTGGCTACTTTTGAAATGTCAGACCAAATGGTATGCTGAAAAATAAATGACATGTAAAGGACAGTGATCTATTATTTATCAGAAGTTTTTTAATTTTATTATTAATTTCAAGTATACAGTACATTGGTTAGACATGTTTTTAAGCCATTCTATTCTAAAACTGCAAAAAGAAATGTTTTCTTGGTTTTCGTGATTAATGTAACATCAATAGATATGATAAAACCACCCTGATTACAGAGGCAAATTAAATAATAAGACAGTGGCTCTAAACTACAGAAACGATTTCTGTCCTAAATTAACTATAAAAAGTTGGAGAGCTCTTTCTTTCTGTTCTTCCCAGGAAATGGAAGTGGTTGAGACTAATGCACATTTGGCAATTTGGCATATAATGTGCATATTAAAGAATCAAAGATATGCATTAGACATACTTGTAAAGAATCTAAAGTAAAAAGCTGGTGATATCTTTAAACACAATGATATGAAAGAGCTAGATAAGTTTTATAATATAATTTTATCAGAATTGCTCTAAGATATAAAATTATGTTTACGTATGCCTCTCACAGTAAACAAATAAATAAACGATTATCCAAATAATTTAGTTAATGTAGATAAAGAAAGAGTATAACCCAGGTCCAATAAACAAACTTTTCTTCAGTAAGCACCGTATTGTTCTCTTGAAATATTTCTTTTGGCTTGAGTTGTAGGGACCTATATTTTCCAGGTCGTTATTAATTTTTGTACTAAAGATTTTATACATTTAATATTTTAAAGATATAGTTTTTGGCCTTTTCTTCCCACATTCTCATAATAATAATAATAGCATCTTCCTATCTTCCTGAGTCCATTTTTGATCGGGATTTGATTAGTTTGTTGTTATTTTAAAATATTTTTTAAAACTAATTTCCCTTTATCCTAACATCTTTTAATTATGAAAGTACTAGGCTCTTGTTTTCTAAGAATGTGAGAGTTAAAACTAGGGGGTATTGATTTTTAATAACTCATAAAACTAATTTGATATAATAAAGGAAAGTTTAGTTATTTCAACTAGCATTAGTCTCTCTGAAGAACCACTAACAATAGAAATATGTGGTTTTTCCCAAAAGCAGGCACAGCCCATATTGAAGCATCTGGTACAGTAATGCCTTTCCTACTGAAAGTCTATGGCTTCCCAAAGCTTAACAGAACTAAAAAGAAAAAAAAATGACTCTTGGTGAATTTTACATCAATGGATATAATAAAGCTACCCTGATGGTGAGCTACCGTGCTGAAGCAGAGTATGAATATGACAGACTATGAAGTGGTCAGTCTATATAACCAATCCAGATTGATCAGGGAAATAAGATATGGGGCCTGAATTACCCAAAGTGGGGAATCATCTATTAGATTTTAGGCTAGTCAGCTTTGGTCTGGCCATTTGCTGAAAGATCCTTGTGGTCATGTAAGATACAGTAAACTTCCCTCAATTTTGGACCATGAAATTTAATTAAGCAAAGCACTATGAAGACATTTTGCAATCTGCAGAGAGAACAGTGTTGTTTCTCAGAATTCAGAGAGTATGACCTGGATCATATTTGACATAGAAGTACTTTTTAATAACCATTTTGTTTTTTAAGTTAAAGTTGTAAGAATTTCACATTGAAAAATATCATCTGTGTATCTGTTCAAGTGTTTCCTAGGGGAAAAACATCACTCAGGAAATTTAAAACTGCCTGACCTCTGGGAATCAGTAAATCTGAAAATCCCTGTAACATGATCCAATAGAGAAGAGATATTAAGGTTTATTATACTGGGTTGTAAGTTACTCCCTTACTGGAACTTGGGCCAAACATATATAACTGGAGTAGAAACCTAAGTTGAACCAATATCTAAAGCATATGGGCATGATGGTTAATTATGCTGACTCCTCTCCAAATGCTGTGGAATCTCTAATATGTGGGTGTCTTTGATACATCGGATAGAGATGCAGTCTTTTTCCCAGACTTTTCATTTTAGTGATACATTTGGGAAATTCTTGGAAAAATTTTGGATACATATGAAATGAAAATTAATGGTGAACCACCCTAATATACTCCCTTCCAAAGACTGTATGATATTGCTTTGGAAATTTTAAGTCTAATCCAATAATATTTTCATGCTTTAACCCCCTTGTCATATTGGATCAAAGAATATAAAGTACTTCAGGAAGTGGTGATCAGTTCATTACCTTTTTTTCTGTAAATTTCAGCATGTTTATTAAAAATATGAAATTATTTTCATATTAAAAATGTGTTAAAAATAAACTGTATTTTACTTAACCTTTTTGTGGGTATGGAATTATTTTGTTTTAAAATTTTATTTTAGAAGGTAAATTAGTTTTGATTTGTTCAGTCTCACTCCTAAGCATGCTGATATCATTTTCTTCATGGAGAATTCTAAGCCTTGGCCTTGTTCTATTCTCACTGCTCTGGGAGGCCAGTCTGGTTTTTATAGCAAAGGGAAAATAATCAGAATTCTCCAGTGTGATTTAAGGGTTTAGAAGCACATTTAGTTGCTCCCAAATTCTCCTCAAAGCTCAAGCTGTGAACTTCAAACCGGAGCCAAATTCTTCACATGAACTAAGGATCAACACTGGGTTCAGAGCATCCCTGAGCTGTTGATTTTCTCCTCCAAAGAACTTATGTCCTATTCTAAACTGAGAATCATCCTAGAAATGACTCAGAAAAAAACTTTTAAGTATCTAAGCAGCTACAGAGAGTTTAGGATTCACCGGGTTTTTGAAGCATGTCTAATACTGACTCTAACTTTGATTTTGAGTTTTCTATCATTAAAAATAATGATTCTTATTTATTGCAAATTTATGATATACTAAGCATTGAGCAAGATCTCTTATATTTTCGCAATAAATCTATTATTTTCCCATTTCATAGATGAGGAAACCAATGTTAAAGAAATTAATAACTTTCCCAAATTTGTTCAACTGTCTTGGTTAACTTTCAAACCCAATTCTGTTCATTGCCAAAGATGTTTCCATCATGCTATGCTGTCTCTATATGATAAAACCACATCTCACTATTTTGTCTTCTATTTGAGAATCAAGAGAGTTCATAATAGAAGAAGTCAAGATTCACCAATTTAAAAATAGGTTTTGTTATTATTAGATTTAGGCTGAGTGACAGGAAATGGGGAGGGAGGATAAAACACATAAAATACAGAATAAAATGGATAAAAAAGAGATCATGGAAAGAATAGATGAAATAATTCAATTCTTTTTAGCCAATATCTATGACATGTTTACTATTTTTCCAGTGTAGTGTGGGTAATAACAGGAGTCATATAAGATATAGCCTTTGCTCTCATGGAGCTTATTTACTTGGGGAGGATAAAGTAGGACATATTAAATCTGATTATACAATAGCGATTTAGAAGAAGTTATGTGATTTCACATTTTTTTTTGCCTTAAACAGAGGGACACCATTCCCATTCACACTAAGTTGATGTGATGCGAAAAGGAAATCATATTAGAGCTTTTGCAAAAGATATGCTTTCTTATTCTCAATCTAATCTATGTTAAGCTAAGGTTAGAGCAAAGGTTCTGAATTCCAGATATAAGGCTATATCAGAGACTAGGACAGAACATGTGGTTTTAGATGCAAGTCAAAATTAACATAAGGAAAGGGCTCAGAAATAAAGGTGTACATAAAGACTCTTCTATATAGGTCTGGAGAAATAGATTGATTTACGTGTATAGTTGTCTACTGGCCTCCTATTGCACTCTATGTTGGCTATACAGCACCAGAATTGGAGAGAAAATTATACAAAATTGATGCTACACACCAATCATAAGAAGGGAAGGTAGAGCTATATTTATAAGTCCTAAGGAATGTTTTGATGGGGACATGACAGAAACATATCTGTACCAACCAAGAAAGGCTGCTTAAGACTGTGAATTGTGGATTGGATATGGCTACTGGACAGTTAGGGTTGTGCTGTGAGAACTCTTGGTTGGATTTGCAGTGATGAATTACTAGAAAGGAAGCACACAGAATTTCTTCATATATTTTCCAAATTTTATCTAGAAATGGGCCTACCAGTTCAAACTTTTTACTAGACTTAGACTGTCAGGACCCAAAGAAACCGAGGGATAACTTAGTCCAACTCCTTCATTTTGCATATGAAAGACTGATGTCCAGAGATAGAAGGGACTTTCCCAAGGTAACACTACTAATTAATGATAAGGCCAGGATTCGAAGCCTATGTCTCTAACCAGTGCTCCTTCTCCTACACCTGGCCTTATATCAGCTTAAGTGGCTGGTCTTGGGAGTTGAAAATGCCAGCAAGTAAAACAGAATAGCTTTAGAGTATATGGTTGTTTTAGAAGAATTTGATAACATGACCTCAAAACCAAAACTCATTTTTGATATCTAGTCTGACACTTGCCCATAAAATAGAATAGATGAAGTGCCTTAAAATGAAGATTGTTTTAAAGGACTAGCTTGAAGTATGTTTGTTTAGATAAAAGCTGTTATGTTGATTGCTTATCTTCTATCTTATCTGCCCTCTCCTCTTTGTAGAATTCCCTGACAACATTTATTATACAAGATGGCATTTCAAGTGGTTCTACTACATCACACTGCCTAAGTCTGCCCCCTTTAAGTTCCTTTATTTCCCTTATGCTACTAAGTAAAATGCATCTCTCTTTGTATTTCATCCCACTTACTTCCTAAGGTGAAAACTAGCTTATCTGATTGATTACAGTTAATGAGTTAATGTAAAAATCCTCCTTGTATTTTCATTTTATTAGAGATTCTTGGAGACAGAGTACCTTAAAGTATTGTATTTATAATGGAATATTTCAGGCAAGGTGGCAAGCCTGGGCAAGAGATCATTGGGTAAAGTGGAGTAGAGAGAAAAGAGGTGTGGTTTTTGATGCTCCTAAACTACCCCTCATAGGAAACCATCTGCAAGCATTCCGAGGATACTTGTTAAGCAGTTTTGTGTAGCAGATAATTTATCATTGAGCACTTGCTGTGCTGATATCCAGTGGCCAGCTGAATCTCTCTCAATATGTATTCACTAACCAATGAAACAATTATGGTCATGAGAACTCAGAAAAGATTCTCAATTGAGAAAAAAGTCAGCTTATGTCCCCTAACTGTGTTATGAGTTTGACTAGAAGCTGTAGGATTTTTCTAAGATAGCTTATCATAGTTGGGAGTGACTTGCGAACCCTGGTCCTGACATTCCTAACTTCTCTCACCCATTCCAAAGGCTGCCAAGACAAAAAGAAATGCCAAATGGTAAAAAGATTCCCACTCACTCCATTTTGCTACCACCAAGGGCTAATTGTGACTCTCTCCATACTCTCTTTTGCACATAGTAATCCATTTTGGGGGGTCTCAGCTTCCACCTGTTGTAGTTTCTTAGCCCTCTGTGAGCATCTTCTTCAAGCGGCACTTGGTCACTGTTCTATGTTATTTTCAGGCATGAATAAATTAATCCAGCCAGATTTCCCATGGCTTCTCGGGAGACCCTATTGCTCTGATTAAAGAATTTCGCCAGCCCTGGAGAAAACAGTAGGTACTCAAATATAGTCTTGACTTCTGTTTTAGCATCATCCCTTAAAGAGCACTCTTTCACTCTGTGAGCCCTGGGCAGGTACTAAGAACCTTTACTAGTAACTTGTTCCACATTTACTTGTCCACTTGATAGATTACTAAGTAGGTGATGGCCAGGTTCTCACATTCTATAAATGTAATTTTATAGAATGCAAAAGGCTGTGGTTTCTCAATATTTGGTAGAATGTGATATTCTTTTTAATAGTGCCTTATGAGTCATATTTGAGCCTGAGGCAAAGGAAAAATGTTATACCAATCTTGTCTTTACTTGTTTTTATATTATGTCCATCATGGATTTGCATTTAATTTAAAAAATATTGCACTAAAATATTATGTATTTTGATTATTGAGTTATTTGGCAACTCCTTAAGTTTTTCACTCGCCTCACCTTAATCCTTTATTTCCATTTTGAAAGTAAGTCTATGTACAGATTATACAAACGATTTCAATGGCAAACTTTTAAAAGAACGTATATGCAAATACATATATAAATATATATATATGTGTGTATGTGTGTGTATATATATGTATATACACATATATAGATATATATGTATATATGTGTATATATGTGTATATATATATGTACATATATATGTATATGTACATATATATATATATATATATATATATATATATATATATATATACACACACACACACACAGAGAGAGAGAGAGAGAGGGAAAGAAAGATGTCTGCATTAAGGAAGGGGATGCAGCTTAGAAGGAAGATTACAGTGGTTGTAGGTGAATCCTGTGAATAGTCGGCAAGTGTTTATTCACTGATTAGTGAGCTAAAAAGTCACTGAGTCTCATGGACATGGACAATAGACTAGTGGTTACTAGAAGTTAGGGGAAGAGGGGGAAGGGGAGAGGTAGATGGAGTAAAAGGGTCAAATATGTGGTGACAGAAAGAATTCTAACTATGGGTGGTGAACATACAATGCAATATATATAAATGCCTTACTGTTAAATTGTACACCTGAAACTTAGAATTTGTTAACCAATGTCAGCATAAAAATTTTTAAAAATAAATTATACATTAAAAAAGTTAAATACTCATTGGAAAAAAAATAAAGTAAAAAAAAGTCACCGAGTCTTAGTTTAGATCTGAAAAATGCGGATTATGAAGATAAATTTTTTTTTTGGCTTTGTTGTATGGATGTCTATTCTTAGAAGAAGTGTATAATGGAGCACCAGCCTAGATAGCTAACCATCGTAAGGGACCATGTCTAATACTTAAGTTCAGGTTAAAAAATCATTAGTAAAATGAATGCATAGGTCATTTAAAAATGTAGAAAATAGTCACATTCAGTTATATCCCTAACCAGGAGATCACGGTTTTAAAAATTAATACAACTCCTTATAGTGCACATATTCTCTGTATGTGAATATGTCCATATTTAACTTAAATATTTAGTAAAAGGGTTTATGTATATCTGGAAGCCAAATTGAAGCCACTTCATCCTTTCTTTCTAGTTACATTTTCTAATAAAAAGGAAAAGATGATCTGTTCAAGACTAAAGTCTTTTTTCCTGATGTAATTAGGGTGAGTATAGTTGGAAAGCTCAGTGAGACAAGGAGAAAAAAATCAGGCATCTGTTGAAGCATATTATGCTTGTAACACTCACAAATTAGTAATTAATAATAGGTAGAGTAGCTTATACAGATAATGATATAACTATTATGAAACATAATTATCTGTTGGCTCAAGCAGAATACTATGCCTTCTTTGGAGGTATTAACAAATGAAAGTGCTGACTGAGCCTGAATCCCTGTTGTGATATGAAATTCAAAGTACCCAGAGGAAATTCAAATGCATTTGAATTTATTAATAGATATGAAAGTTCCTATTCAAGATGCCACCTCAGTCTTGGTAGAGAGAAAGAGAAATACTGAACCGCTACTACTAGCAAATACACAAACAAAACAAAACAAATGACAACAATAAAAACCTTTTATTAATAGGTATGTAAAAATATCTATGTAATTTGTTTAAATTATTTCCTCCTGAAGACATTAGCTGGCATTCAGTCTTTGGCCATGACATTGATGTATGCATATAGTTATTTTACACTGTTATAAATACTAAGAATTTACTAATGATATTTAATATATTTATATAGCACTTACTATAAAAACTTAGAAATATTAACTCATTAAATACTCAGAGGTAGGTATTGTTAACATCTCATTGTAGATGAGGCAATTAAGAGTTTTTTGATGATTGTTTCAATTTCTATACTGCTGATTGGTCTATTTAGATTTTCCAGTTCTTCACAATTCAGTCTAGGAAGCTTATATATTTCTAAGAACTTGTTCATTTCTTCTAGATTATTAAACTTAGTGTTATATAATTTTTCATAGTATTCTTCTATGATGCTTTGCATTTTTGCAGTATCTGTCATAACTTCTCCTCTTTCATTCCTGATTTTGTTTGTGTCCTTTCTCTTTTTTCTTTAGTGAGTCTAATCAGGGGGTTGTAAATTTTATTAGTCTTCTAATGAACCAGCTCTTTGTTGCATTAATTTTTTTCTATTATCTTTATGTTCTCAATTTCATTCAATTCTGCTCTAATTTTAATGATTTCCTTTCTGCTGCTGACTTTGGGCTTTCATTTGCTCCTCTTTAACTAGTTTCTTTTTGCTTGGCTTTATTGAAATATAATAGAAAATTAGTTGCTCATATTTACATTGTAAAATTCAATGAGTTTTTTCTTCAATTATAGTTGGCATACGATAATATATTAGTTTCAATTGTACAGTATAATGATTAGAGATCTATATAACTCACAAAGTGATCACCTCCCTAAATCTAGTACTCCTCTTCCCTCTTACATATTTATTACAACATTATTAACTATTTTCTTTATGCTACACTTTATATCTCCCTCTATATTTTGTAACTATTTGTACTTCTTAATCCCTTTGCCTTTTTCACTGTCCCTCTAACCCTACTCCTATTTAGTACCCCTCAAAATATTCTCTGTATCTATGAGTTTATTTCCGCTTTTGTTGCTGTTGTTGATTTTGTTTTTCAGATTCCGCATGTACATGAAATCATTAAAAATTTCTCTTTCTATATCCAACTCATTTTATTCAGTGCAATACCCTCTAGGTCTATCAAGGCAATATCTTTTTCCATCCCCTTCCTTTTAGTCTGTGTGTGTCTTTTAATCTGAAGTGAGTATCTTGTAGGCAGCATATGTAGTAGGGGGCTTGTATCCTTATCCATTTGACCACTCTATCTCTTGGTTGGAGCACTTAATTCTTTTCCATTTGAGATACTTCTTGATAGGAATGTAGTTATTACTATTTTTATTCCTGTTTTTGATACATATTTTTGATACATGATGGAGGATTTCCATCATTATTTCTTCAAATAGCTCTTCAACTTTTTGTTTTCCTTCAGGTATCCCTATGACATGGATATTTTTACATTTTACATTATGTCTCATAGGCTCCTTAAATTATTATTATATTCTTGGCTTCTTTTATTCTTACTTTTCTGATTGAGTGTCCTTGGCATCCCCATCCTCTATATTGGTGGTTCGACCTTCGTTATCCACACTGCTGATTCTCTCTAATACACTTTTCATCTCAGCTAATGTGTACTTCATTTCTGGCTGGTTCCCTTTTATGATTTCCATTTTCATTTTTATGTTTTTTAAAAAAATTCTTTGTTAAAGTTCTCAGAGAATTCATCTACACTTCCCATAAATTCATTGAGTATCTTTATAACCAGTGGTTTGAACTCTGCGTCTGCTAGACTCCATTACTCCTGGATCTCTGTTCTGTTCTCTCATATGATTTCTGCTTCTTTGTCTTCCTATTTTGGCTGCCTTTCTGTGTCTGTTTCTATGTACTAAGCAAAGCTCTTAAGTCTCCCAGTATTATTAGTGCAGCTTTGTGAAGTAAGTGTCAAAGTGGCAAAGTCCTGGGAGGGGTTCAACTTCAGGCTAAGTTTAGCCTTAGCCTGTGCCCCTCTGGGGCCACCTGTTAAGATTCAACAAGCAATCCACAGATGCTGTGCTTATAGGTGCCTCAAGACGCCACATCACAAACTGCGGTCAGCTGCCACCAGTGTGTCTTAGCGCTGCTCAGCAAGTAGCACTGGACTCACGGAGGACACTCCTGGATGTGGCTTGGGTGGGGCAGAAAATTGGGGGAGAGTTTCATGGAATCCTCTGGGAAGAATGACCTTTTTTATGTAGTTGATGATGTATCAGCTATGGCGGCACTGTGTTCGCACACTGGAAGGTGCAGAGGGCTCAACATAGGAACAATGGATACTGCTGGCACTTCTACCCTGGAGGTAGCCTCAGCTCCTGCTCTCACTCTGACATCTCAGGGTCTCCCTTTAAGTCCTTGTTGCCCCTCTGAGCAGCTGACCCAGTGCTGGTGCTCAGAGTGAGCAGGTCTGTCACTGCAAAAGTCTGCTCATGGACGTGGCCCCTTTAAGAGGAGTTTGCAGTTGCAGTCTGCTGTTGCTGTAGTCTTTGTCCCACTCAGCCACTTGGGTCCAGGCAGCCTTGTATCTTCACTCCATCCTACCTCCTACCATTGCAGGTTGATTAATTATTTCTCACCCTAGTTGTAGTGCTTCTGTTCATCTAGATCCCAGGCGACTTACCTTGCTGTTTGCTCTGTGTTTCTGTCACAATGTTGATTTGGTTGCAAGAGAGATGAACAAAGCCTCTATCAATATGATATTTTTTTCCTTTTTTTTCTAGTTTTTTAAGATGTAATGTTAGGTTATTTGGACTCATTCTTTTTTCTTGAGATAGGCCTGTAATGATATGAACTTTCTTCTTATTAATGCTTTTGCAGTGTCCCAAAGTTTTGATATGTTGTACTTTCATTTATTTCTATGTAACTCTTGATCTCTCCTTTTATTTCTTCTTTGATCCAGTCATTCTTCAGTTCCATGCTGTTTAATCATCACATATTTGTGGTTATTCCTGCTTTCATTTTATAGTTCATCTCCAGTTTCAAAGCATTGTGATCAGAGAATATGCTCGGTATGATTTCAGTCTTCTTAAATTTGGTAAGGCTAGTTTTGTGTCACAACATATGGTCTATCCTTGATAATATTCCATGTGCACTAGGGAAGAATGTATAATTTGTTGTTTTGGGATGAAAGGCTCTGTAAATGTCGATTATGTGCAAATGATCTAATGTGTCATTTAGGGATGTTATTTCCTTATTGATTTTATGTTTGGATGATCTATTCATCTCTGACAGTGGAGTATTTAAGTCCCCTACTATGATTATGTTTTTGTCACGTTTCCCTTTTAGGTCTGTTAGTACATGCTTTATATGTTTTGGTGCTTCCTGATTGGGAGCAATAGATATTAATAAGTGTTAGATATTCTTGATGTATGGCTCTCTTTATCATTATGAAGTGTTCATTATTGTCTCTTTTTACCTTTTTTTATTTTGAAGTCTATTCCATAGGATATAAGTAAAGCTACACCCACTTTTCTCTGGATGCCATTTGCTTGGAGTATCGTTTTCTACCCTTTCACTTTGATTCTATTTTTGTCCTTACAGCTGAGATGTGTCTCTTGAAGGCAGCATATGGTTGTGGGTTTTTTTTTTTTTTTGAACCAATTTGTTACTCTGTGCCTTTTTATTGGTGAGTTAAGTCCATTTAAATTTAGGGTGATTATTGAACTATGAGGATTTTCTTTAGCCATTTTATCTTTTTTTCCTGGTAGCTTGCTTTCTGCATTGTTTTGTTGTCCTTATGTTTCTGACTGTTATTTTAATTTGGTGGTGTTTCATTGATTTTCCTTTTGTTCGCTCATGTTTTATGCCATGTATCCCACTTCTGGATATATGGAGTGTGGTTAACATTAAGTTTATGTAAAGATAATTATATATATACAATTGTACATTTTCTTCTGTGTGCACCTTATCTCCATTTGTCTTTGCGAATTTGGATATTTACTCCCTCCTCTTTTCTGTTTTTGTCATCTCAAATTATCACTATATATGCTAAACATTTGTTTCTGAGTTACGGTAAATGTTATCTTTTCTTTTAAGAGTGTATTTTATCATTTAACCATTATGTGATATTTAAGCTTATAATACCCTGTTTTTGATAAGGGTTTCACTTTCCTGCTTCTGTCTATCTGCCCATTAGTCATCTTACTCATAGTTATGGATTATTTTTTCCTTTTGTTTTAGGTAGAAAGACCCCTTCAGTATGTAATTCAGGTCTTGTGTTGGAGAATTCCCTAGACAGCTTTTGTATGTCTAGAAAGTCTTCTTCTTCATATTTAAAGGAGAGCTTTTCTGGATATATTATTCTTAGATGGTAACTTTTTTTAATAGTTTGAATATTTGTTTCCACTTCTTCATTGCTTGTAAGGTTTGCACTGAGAAGTCCGATGATAATCTAATGGGTTTTCCTTTATAAGTAACTGTCATCTTTTCCGTGGCTGCCTTGATAATTTTTTCTTTGTCATTAATTTTTGACAATTTTAATATAATATGTCTTGGAGAAGGCCTCTTGAATTGAGATAATTGGGTATTCTGTTTGCTTCTTGGATTAAAAGATCCAGCACTTTCCATAGATTTTGGAAATTCTTGTTGACTATTTGTTTGAATATGCTCCCTGTTCCCTTCTCCCTCTCTTCTCATTCTGCTATACCCATTATTCCCATGTTGACAGGTGAGGCAATTGACATACAGAACTGTTTAAATAGCTTTCTCAAAGTTACACAACTAGTCAGTGGCAGAGCCTGAATTTGAATCCAGGAAGACTGGCTTCAGAGTTCCTGTTCTTGGAAATTACAAATTATACCTCATTATTGACAAAACACTTGCATATAGTGCACTAATAATATATGAAAATGAAAGTGTATATATATATATATATATAATATTATATATATATATATATAATATATTATATATATATACATATATATATATAGTATATATATATATATAATATAGTATATATATATAATATTAAGTATAATATATATACATATATATACTTTATATTATATATATATAAATTTAGTATATATATATATTAAATTGAGAGTGAGATGTCTTGATGTTTTGAATTCTTGTTCTATCTCTTCCATTAAATGTCCTGTAAATTTGGGCAAGTCAATTTCCTTGGGCCCCCACTTCTTCTTTGAAATGCGTAGGTTAAACTAAATATTTTAAGAACTATTTTAGCTCTAATGTTTTGTCATTTTACTTTTGGGTTTTAAATAGCTCTGGTAAGCATGTCATATATATATATGTATATGAAAGTATATATATATATATATATATATATACTTTCATATACATATATATATATACTTTCATATATATGAAAATGAAAGTATATATATATACTTTCATATATAATATATGAAAATGAAAGTATATATATAAAAGTATATATATATACTTTTATATATA
>NW_024340851.1:1548103-1585023 GCF_902729225.1 Pteropus medius
GATAGATAGATGATAGATAGATAGATGATAGATAGATAGATAGATAGATAGATAGATAGATAGATAGATAGATAATAGAGAGACAAGAGGCCAATCACAGAAAAAATTATGGAAGTGCATAACCAATTGATGGCCATCTTAAAATAGAAAAACAGACTTTACATATTTGCAATTATTCTGTCACTTTCAATGACTGAAAAAAACAATTGGCTCTCCTAACTGTCAAAGAGTTATTTCTCCAATCTCTTTGCACCTAACATATACTTAAGTTGGTAAATATTGTATGTGTATGGGGGCGTGTATCTGAATTCATGTCATTTGCTATCTCTTAGAACTAAATGCCATTACTCTAATAGTTGTTAAAATGTTACAAATAAAGTAGGAGGAAAATGAATTGATCTCAATCTAAATGAATCTTGAGAAGTGGTTAGTCATTTAGTTTTTATTCCAGTAAACTAAAGAACCATCAAAAACCAACCAAATATTGAAGATCATGTCATTCTTTATCTAAATGTGGTACATATATAATAGAATATTACTTAGTGATAAAAAAAAAAGAATGAAAAGAAAGAATTGTCATTTGTGACAACATGGATGGACCTAGAGGGTATTATGCTAAGTAAAATGAATCAGAAAGAGAAAAACAAATACCATATTATTTCGTTTACATGTAGAATCTAAAAAAAAAATAAATGAACAAACAAAATAGGAGCAAACTCAGATTCAGAAAATAACTGATGGTCAGCAGATGGGAGAAGATTTGGGGGGATGGGTGAAAAGATGAAGTGGTTAAGATGTACAAATTGCCAGTTATAAAAATAGTAATGAAGATGTAGAGTACCACATAGGGAATATAGTCAATAATATTGTAGTAACTATGTATAGTGCCATATAGATACTAGACTTGTTGGGATGATCATTTCAAAGGTACATAAATGTCTAATCACTATATTGGACATCTGAAACTAATAACCAATATAATTTTGTATATCAATTATAATTGAGAAATAAATTTTAAAAAATAATAGTGCCATTCACTGAAAAAATATTTACTTATTGTCACCAGTTTGGGTTTAGAAATACCTTTTTTCTTTAGCTTTTTACAAAATGCATTGAAGGAAAGGGGATTAGAAATAAATAAATAGCAAGCTTATGCTCAAATTATGTCTTAACTCACCTTGAGCCAAATTAATTTCCTAGGCCTACAGGTGTCCAGAAGTTCAGCTTTACCATCCAAGTAGATAATAAATAGAGAGGTAAGCAATTGGCCTATGTCAGAAATAAAAGTGAGCAAATCAACGGGTAAATTAATAAGACAAAACATATTATTTTTTTCACAACTGCAGATTTTGGTGACCAGTGCCTGTCCAACACACTTTCGGTTACTTGGTGAGTACCCTGGCTATGGTGGGGGAGGGATTTGTCATTTCCTGCCATAAAAAGGCAGTAGGCTGTGGTAGAAAAAGTAAAAATAGCACCACATTGTCACAAAGAAGTGTGCTGTACTCCAATTGGGTGTGTGGGTGTGTGTGTGTGTGTGGGGAGAAGATGATACTTTTCTTAACCTGACTTCCTTTTATTTGTACTTCTTTCATCATAATACAATGTCATTGCTTAAATATATATTCTCAAGAGTTCAGACTTTAAAAAAAAAGGAATGAACGTGTTTTGAGTCTTCTACTATGCCTTAGATCATAGCTTTCAAATAAAGATGGTAAATTTGTATTTAGGTGATTTTTAAAATGTTAAATGAACATTGAGCTTGTGGGAGTCATTGTTGCTGAGAAGGATGTGTTTTCTCCTTAGTTGTTTCTAAAGTTTTTTCAATTTGATTCCCAAACACTTAAGTGAATACACTGTGATTATTTTGGGGAAACCATGGAGGAAATATCGATTACTTCAAAAGTATAGCATTCAGAACACTTATATTATTTATTGGCAGATTACTAATAGGGAAGAGAAAATTTTCCTTTTGGGAAAAAAAAAGACAATTCTATAAAGAAAAAAAATAGATGTAATTCTCAGTAAATGGAAAAAAGAAAGTTCTTTAAGTGGCCTTTGCAATCTCCAAATGCTTTGTGGTGGCCAATATCAATGATTAAAACCATAGCTATTAATTATTAAATATGTATTTAGATTTTATAATCTGAAGAGCCTTTAAATGACATACTGCAAAAAATACACAGAACTGAAAAACTGAAAAAAAAATAGTTCTGCAAACATGCAGGTACATTTGTATTACCCACCTAACAGAGATTTTCTGTCTGCTAATGGACATTTATTTAGTACTGTTCTATTCTAAGTGTTGTGAGAGATACACAGATGATTAGGACAAAGTCTCTACTCTCAAAGAGCATACAATCTAGTGGATATATAGATGACTATGCCATCAGACAGGATGAAACACATCAGGTTACAGTAGAGGTACAAGCAATATGCTGTGGGAAGTCAAAGGAAAGAGGTAATTCTAATTTGAATAAATCAAGGAAGCCTTGGAGGAAGATATTAAATAGTTAGAATTCTTCTTTCTATCAAGAATTTTTCTATCAAAGTAACAATGTAGGAATGGGGGAATGGAATATAAAAACATTCAGGCTAAATTAAAAGACAGAGACATCAAGGTACATGATGTATTCAAGGACAGCCTGGCATCATGGAAGCCTAGAGCATGTAAAAGAATATAAAAAGAGAACATAGGAACTAGAATGTCAGATTTTTAGGTCACAATTTGAACACTTGAAAAATTCTGCACAAGTTTATAATGTGCTTCACATTGTACCTAATAAAGACATCTTCTACAGAAATATGTTAATCTAAAATAAGAAAGTTATGTTATTTAACAAATAAAAAGGAAGTAGGGGTATTACTCATATCCAAACATTATAAAAAGAGATAAAATGTGAATGTTTTTTTTTTCCTGTGTGAAATACTGCCGGGTGTTATTTATACTGTGCTGGAAAGGTATAACAAGTTTGCATTTGCTAGAGGAGAGTCCTTATTTACTTGCCTATTTATTTTAACTAGAAGGTGCTACTCTGTCATTTGAGTCAATCCAAAATAGCAGCTCATAATATTTCTATAAGAGCATCTGCAAAAGATTTGGGAAAAAGATATTTTCTAGGCTTCTTAGAAACTTTCCACCCCATAATACAGACTGCAAGAAAAGAATAAATGATATATAGCCTACTTTTAAATCCAAGGAACAAAATCACATAACATTGTTCTTTTTAGTCCTCCTTCATTATATTCCAATCTTGAATTGTATTACTATTCACTCCAGTAAAATAAGGAGTCATGAAAAATGAAATAAATATTGCAAATAATGCCACTCACTGAAAAATTACTTTATTTTTCAAATACAAAACAAATAAAAAACTTATCAAAACATGATACAGTGAGTACACACATGCAAAATTACAGTCTAATATTACCCATCACCAAGCTCCAGGGCCTGACATGATCCCAGGCTTGACTTGAGATTGGGTTTGTGATTCTTTAGGACACTTCAGCCCTCCCCTAGAGAAAAGTAAAACTTCTGGGTCTTCATGAATCTAGTGCCTAAAAGATTGGTGTGGGAAGAAGAGAAAAAGTCCTATGACTCAATTTTCACCACTCTTTTCAATCAATATATTTGATGCCATCTCAGACAAATGTTACAACTGTTCTGATGAGAACCTACAATATAATTTGATGTTTGATGTTTTATATCTGGGACATCCTTATTCCATACATGGGCTAGAGAGATTTCCAAGTGAATATGTCATTACCTGAGTTCTTGGATCATGGTTACAGTAGAATTGGCACCAGGGTCTTTGACGTTAGTCTAGGACTCTCCCCATTTCATCCTTGTTATTCTCCTTTTGGAGGCAGATCTGAAGCAACAGGCACCTACACCTCTAACACGTTATAGTTTTAACTCTTTTCTCAAATGTGGTGGCTTACAAAGGAAGGAAAGTCTGGGAAAGAGATGTATTAAAATGATATTTCACTCTCTCTGCTTACACCTAAGCCAGGGGGCCATACACCTGTCATAGAGTTTCTATCACTGGTGGAAGATTAGTCAAGAATCTACTTATCTTTTTTGATGGCACTTCAGTGTCAGTAACCAGAAAAAAATGCCTCTAAGAGCCAAGAGTTTTCAGAAGACTCAGTTTGCTTCTACTAATCAAGATTATGCTGTTGGAATGAGAGGTATAGGATTACAGTAATAGTTCCTGGCATGGACCAGTGACTCAAGGACATGGGAGGCTTATTTTTTAAAGTTAGGGACAAAGTAAATTCTTTTAAAGTTTTGCTTAAATTATAGGATTCACTTTTCAAGCATAGAAAACATGATAGAATATTGAGAAGTAATCGACCAGAATCTTATTTAGTTGGAGTACTAGAGAAGACAGACTGCAAAGAACCAGAAAATAAGACAGGCCCAGCAAAGACAAAACTGCCATTAGAGGAGGCTTATATTAACTTACCTGGAATAGCAAAGTTCAGTGGCTTGTACCCCTCTTCCATGCCTGCTTCACATGCCTGTGACCTAAAAATCTGACATTCTAGTTCTATTATGTCATTTAAAATCCAAAAATGAGATTCCCATATTTTAAATTAATTACCTTGCTCTTAGAACATCAAATGTTTTATTGGCATTTTTAGAGTAATTACTGAGAGTTCCATGGGTACTTTTGGGGATAATTACTAAGGGCTAAACTGTTCCTTTTTTGTCACTTACATTTTAGTATTTAAAATATTAAAATTTAAATTATTTTCCATCAGGATTATTTATGCAGTTTCCAAAGGTCCTGGTATCTGCTGAGAGGTCTCTATATTAACTTTTTGTTTTTAAAATAAAATGCTATAGATTTTAGAGAATATAGTGTGTAGAAAATGGTCCCCCAATATAAGTAAAACACAAGTAACAATGTGTGTCTGTGTGTGTGTGTGGGGGGGTTACTATTAGGCACCAAGACTGGAAAAAGCTGATACACTAACTGAGCTGAAAGGCAAAGTATGCAAAAGCTCTGAGATCCATTCCACATGATCCAGAAATTCTGAATTTTTGTGGGGTACTGACATTACCCAGGAAAAGATGCCAGGTCTAAGTTTCTGGACTCTACTTTAAAGGTGGGAGTCTGACATTCTAAGCTTAAACTCTCTTTAGAGAACAAAAAGCTTATGCTTAAAAAAAAAGGAGTTTGGTCTCCAGCCAATAAGTGGGAAGGGATTTTTCCTTTCTTTTTTCTTAAAGAGATTTTTGGCAACCCTTGAAATCACACCACATTAGGTAGCTATGCACACCTTAAAACAAGGGCAACAGGGGTGAGGCCCTGGAGACTGGTTTAATTTTTCAACTCAGTCTTGCTCTTTTTACCAGACTCCATAATGTTGGTTTATATTTCCAATTCTTCAGCCTATTAACTTTATTAGGCAATAGATATGGCACACTCTCAAAGGAAAAAGTGCAAGAAAAAGACTGCAAAAGAGTGAAAAGGGCCAGAAGGACCTGATTATCTTGCACTTTATTTTATTTTATATGAGCTTGAAGGCTTACAACTTTTCTTAAAAAATGAACAAACAAACAAATAACATTTTTTCCCCAAATACTCATGTCTGAGACACAAGGTGAACATTCAGAAAAGCTGAGGAAAATCCCCATAGCCATGTCAGCACTGAGAACAGGAATTACTACATGCAGTTTTCCCACTGTAACATAACTTGTGATTTTCTCATCACTTTTACAAAGTGAAAATATTTGAAATTTAACCTGTAAAATGGAACTTTATAAAGTGGTGACCTCTGTTTTAAATAGAAAGTTAGGATACATATACCCAGAGTGGTAAAAACAGCAGACGCTAAATAGCCAGATATTTGGCTACATGCATTTCTAAACTATGTACTCAGTATTTTATAATAGCTATCAGATGTGATTTGCTGAGTGACATGAGAAGCATGACAGCATGAGGTGCCCCCTTGAATGCTCCTCTTGAAATTACAACAAACCAAACAGCTATAATCCAAACAGAAAACTCCTAGCCTAACACATAAACATATTTGAGAGACCTGCACATCAGAGCATCTGAAGGTGGGTGAAGTGGGTAAGCAAGAGAAGAGGAAAGGAAGAAGGGCAGAGACTGGTGCTGCAGACATGCCCCGGATCTCCTTGCAGGACTCAGGAAGAGGGGAGGAATCAGGTTGAAGCATAAATGTTCTGTAGCCCTGATGGAGCATTCCTTCCTGAGTGATCAGCAAAAACTATAGTGGTGGAACCTAGTAGTAAGGGCAGAGACCAGGGCAGAGACAGAATACAGAGGTGTGACAGCTGTGTTCTAGCAATCACAATTGCCCTAACAGAAAGCTGAGTCACAGAGCCTGGTTACATCTTCTCAACTCTTCCAGAGCTCACCTTTCTGAACTCTTCCAAAGCTAGCAGTGGGCCCCAGGGGAAATTGCAACTGTGAGTGTCAAGATACAGAGAAGGAAGTCTACAGTCCCAGGAACTGAGAAGATGCATATTTCAGCTTGTTCCAGTGACAGAGGTGGAGATACAGAAGCCAGACAGCTGAAGCCTGGCAGTCGGCATTACAAAAAGGAAAACAACCACAAACATACAGCAACCTCTTTCAACCCACCCCGCCCATCCAGGCTGATCTGAGTGGAAGCACTTGGGCACCTCAGGCAGTACAACACTGCATCTGGCTACTGGGGCAGTAGTGGGACTTCACAGATTCTTCAGAGGCTTGGAACCTCATCACCAATCACATTTTCTCACAGGGGTGAAGCTCTGGGACCAAGGCAACCAGGTCACAGAAAAGACACACATCTTCCCAGGGAATAAAGGGTTGTGTTTTTGTTTGTTTGTTTGTTTGTTTTTGTCATACAGCAGAGATCTGAGAGGCCAAGGCAGTGCCTGAAGTTTGGGTGCCACCTACTGGAAAACAAGACAAAACAAAACAAAACAAAACACCCTCTTCTTATCAACCTACTAAAGAGATATCACTCTTAACAATATATTTTTTTCTTTTTTTAAAAGCAGAGTACAGTCCCATAAATGACTAGGCAGAGAAATAATCCATCAAATACCATGAACAGTCAAGGTGACAAGGAAGCTCAGAAAGAAAATGAAAAATCTCCAGAAAAGAACTTAAAGATATAGAAATATGGAATTGAAATGACAGAGAAGTCAAGACTGCAGTTCTGAAAAAATTCAATGAGATGAAAGAAAACTCGGATAGGCCATTTAATGAACTCAGAAACAAAATCAATGAACAACAGGAATACTTTACCACGGAGATTGAAACTTAAATAAACAAACAAACAAACAAAAAACAAATAGAAATTCTGAAGCTAAATAACTTAATAAAAGAGATAAAGAATGAAATAGTGAGCTCAGGAAATAGAGTTGACTGGGTGGAGAAAAGAATTAGTAATATCAAAGACAGAATTCTGGAAATGACATAGATGGAAGAAGAGAGAAACCTGAGAGTAACAAATTAAAAGAAACTCTATAAGAACTATCTGATACTATCAGATAGAGCAATATAAGAATAATGGGTATACCAGAAAGAGAAGAAAGGGAGAAGAAAACAGAGAGCCTATTCAAATAAATAGTCAATGAGAACTTCCCAAACCTATGGAAAGAGCTGGATCCTCAAATCCAAGAAGCAAACAGAATACCTAATTATCTCAATCCAAAAAAGTCTTCTCCAATTTTACATGAAAACTATAAAAAATTAATGACAAAGAAAGAATTCCCAAGGCAGACAGGGGGAAAAAAAAAGATAGTAACTTACAAAAGAAAACCCATTAAATCATCATTGGATATTTTAGCAGAAACTATACAAGCTAGGAGTGAGTAGAATCAAATATTTACACTATTGAAGAGAAAAATTACCAGCCAAGAATAATACATCCAGCAAAGTTCTCCTTTAGATATAAAGAAAAAATAAAGACCTTCCCAGATATACAGAAGCTGAGGACATTTTCCACCACAAAGCCTGTATTACAGGAAATACTGAAGGGGTATTTAACCTGTAACAAAAGGACAAAAATATTTAAAAAAAAAAAACTATAAGTAAAATGACTAATAGACAGTTGCAACCCTTATACAGAATAGGGTATTATACACTTAAATATTACATAATGGCGGTTAAAGGAGGTAAAAACATTTTAAAAAGAGAAGACAATAGCTACTGCAACTCAGAAATAAACTCACAGAATAAATAGGAATAATTTATAACAATAAAAATAGAAAAGAGGATGGAGGAAAGGTCTGAATTTACAAAGAGGAATGGAGATAAAATGCACACAGAAGGAAAAGGACTACTGTATATATTAAACTTTCTTTTACATAAACTTAAAGATAACCACACAACAAAAAATCTAGAACAAACATATAATACAAGCAAAAAGGAGGAACAGAGGAAAAAAATCATAGAGTAACACCAAACTAAAGTAAAGACAGAAACACAAGGGCAAAGAAACAATGGAGACACCAAGCTACTGAAAACAAAAGATATAGTGGCTATAGGAAAACCTCATATATCAATAATCGCCCAAATGCAAATGGACTGAACTCACCAATAAAAAGGCAGAGTAGCAGATTAGACCAAAAAACAAAACTTAACCATATGCTGCCTTCAAGAGACACATCTCAGCTGCAAGGACAAATATAGACTCAAAGTGAAAGGATAGAAAATAATACTCCATGCAAATGGCATCCAGAAAAAAGTGGAGATAGCTATACTTATATCTGATGAAATAGAGTTCAAGATAGAAAAGGTAACACAGACAAAGAAGGCCATTTCATAATGATAAAGGGGACAATACATCAAGAAAACAATTATTGATATATATGTTCTCAATCAGGGAACACCAAACTATATAAAAATTACTAACAAAACTAAATGGAGAAATTGACAGAAACACAATTATAGTAGGGAACCTAAATAACCCACTGACAGCTATAGATAGACCATCCAAACAGAAAATCAATATGGAAATAACATTTTTAAATGACACATTAGACCAACTGGACATAATCGACATTTACAGAGCCTTTTTTCCCCAAAACAACAAATTATACATTCTTCCCTAGAGCACATGGAACATTCCCAAGCATAGGTCATATGTTGGGAGACAAAACTAGCTTCACCAAATTTATGAAGATTAAAATCATACGAATTATATTCTCCAACCATAATGCTTTGAAAGTGGGAAGAACCACAATACATGGAGATTAAACAACATGCTACTAAAGAATGACTAGGTCAAACAAGAAAGATCAAGAGATACATAGAAACAAATGAGAATGAAAAAAATGACATATCAAAATTTATTGAAATATAATAGACAATTAGTTGCTTGTATTTATTGTACAATTCAATGCTTTTTTTTTCAATTATAGTTGGCATACAATAATATACCAGTTTCAGTTGTATAGTGTAGTGACCAGAGATTCATATAACTCACAAAGCGATCACCCCACTAAATCTACTACTCCTCTTCCCCCTTACATATTTATTACATTATTAACCATCTTCCCTATGCTACACTCTACATTTCCATGTTTATTCTGCAACTATTGTTTTGTACCTCTTAATCCCTTTGCTTTTTTTTGCCATCCCCCAATTCCCCTCCCGTCTAGTAGCACTTAAAATATTCTCTGTAAGTTTATTTCTGCTTTTGTTGCTGTTGTTGATTTTGTTCTTTAGATTCTACATGTACATGAAATCATTCAATATTTGTCTTTCTCTATCCAACCCATTTCATTCAGCACAATACGCTCTAGGTCCATCAAGGCAATATCTTTTTCCATTCTCTTCCTTTAAGTCTGTGTGTGTCTTTTAATCTGAAGTGAGTCCCTTGTAGGCAGCATAAGTAGTAGGGGGCTTGTATTCTTATCCATTTGACCACTCTGTCTCTTGGTTGGAGCACTTAATTCTTTTCCATTTGAGGCACTTGTTGATAGAAATGCAGTTATTACCATTCTTATTCCTGTTTTTGATACATGTTTTTTTCTTCATAAAGGAGTTCCTTCATCATTTCCTATAATACAGCCTTGATGTTGATAAATTCCCTTAGCTTATTTTTGTCTGGGAAATTTATTATCTGTCCTTTCACTCTAAATGATAGCTTTGCTGGATAAAGTATTCTTGGTTGTAGATCCTGGGTTTTCATCATATTGAGTATTTTGTGCCAAGCCCTTCTGTCCTACATGGTTTCTTTTGGGAAATCAGCTGCCAGTCTTATGCGTGAACCTTTGTAGGTAACTAACTGCTTTTCTCTTACTACTTTTCAGATTCTTTGTATTTAACCTTTGGCATTTTAATTATGATGTGTCTTGATGTGGGCCTCTTGTGGTTCCTCTTTCTTGGGACTCTCTTAGCTTCCTGTGGTTGTATGCCTATTTCCTTCACCAGGTTAGGGAGGATTTCCATCATTATTTCATTATTTCTTCAAATAGCTCTTCAACATCTTGTTTTCCTTCAGGTATCCCTAGACATGGATATTTTTACATTTAATTATATCTCATAGGCTACTTTATTAGTATATTCTTGGCTTCTTTTATTCTTGCCTTTCTGATCAAGTGTCCTTGGCTTCTGCATTCTCTATATTGGTGGTTCAACCTTCTTTATCCACACTGCTGATTCCCTCTAATACATTCTTCATCTCAGATAATGTGTACTTCATTTTTGACTAGTTCCCTTTTACGATTTCCATTTCCATTTTTTATGTTTTTTAATTCTTTGTTAAAGTTCTCACTGAATTCATTTACACTTCCCATAAATTCATTGAGCATTTTTATAACCAGTGTTTTGAACTCCGCCTCTGTTAGATTGCTTAACTCCATTATTTCTGGATCTCTGTTCTGTTCTCTCTTATGTTTTATGCTTCTCTGTCTTCCATTTTGGCTGTCTTCTGTATCTGTTTCTATGTACTAAGCAAAGCTCCTAAGTCTCCCAGTCTTATTAGTGCAGCTTTGTGAAGTAGGTGTCCAGTGGCAAAGTCCTGAGAGGGGTTCAGCTTCAGGTCAAGTTAAGTCCCAGCCTGGGCCCCTCTGGGGCCACCTGTTAAGATACAACAAGCAATCCACAGATGCTGTGCTTACAGTTGCCTCAAGATGCCATATCAGAAACTGTGGTCAGCTGCCACCAATGTAAGTCTAGGTGCTGCTCAGCAAGGGGAACCTGACTTGCTGAGGATGCATTTGGAAGTGGCTTGGGTGGGGCTGTGAGTTGGGGGAGGTGGAGTTTCAGGGAATCCTCTGGGAGGAGCGACCTCTGTTATCCAGTATGATGACATCTCAGCTATGGTGGCACTGATTCTGCACACTAGGAGCGGGGTGGGTTCAACAGAGGAACAATGGATACTGCCAGCACTTCTGTATAGAGTGAGTCTAGCCTCTGGCCCTCACTCTGACAACTCAGTCTCCCCCTGTAAGTCCCTGGTGCCCCTCACACAGCTGACCAGGCGCTGGTGCTCAGAGCGAATAGGTTTGTCACTGCAAAAGTCTGCTCATGGTCATGGCCCCTTTAGAGGTTTCTGCAGCTGATGACTTCTACTATTATGGCCTCTGTCTCACTCAGCCACTTGAGACTGGAAAGCCTCTCATCCTTGCCCTGTCCTACCTCCTCCTGTTGTAGGGTAATTTCCTAATTTTCTCCTTAGTTGTAGGGCTTGTTCACCTAGATCCAAGGAGATTTTTCTTGCTGTTTGCTCCTTATTTCTGTCACAACTTTAATTTGGTCACAAGAGGGATGAACAGAGCCTCTATCATCTATGCCCTTTTTTCTCTCCCCCAACATATCAAAATTTGTGAGACACAGCAAAAGCATTAATAAAAGGAAAGTTAATATCATTACAGGCATATCTCAAGAAATAAACAAAGAAAATTCCCAAATATAAAACCTAAGATTACATCTTAAAGAACTAGAAAAAGAAAAACAAATGAAGCCCTGAGTCAGAAGATGGAAGGAAATAATAGAAATTAGAGTAGAATTAAATAAAATAGAGAACAAAAAGACAATGGAAAAAATTTGTGCAACAAATAGCTGGTTCTTTGAAAAGATTAATAAAATTGACAAAACCCTGGTCATACTCATTAAGGAAAATAGAGAAAAGACACATGTAAACAAAATCAGAAATAAAAGTTATGACAGATACCACAGAAATACAAAGGATGATACAAGAATATTATGAAAAATTATATGCCACCAAATTCAGTAACCTAGAAGAAATGAGCATGTTCTTAGAAATACACAACTTCCCAGACTGAATCATTCAGGTATGGAACATCTAAATTCAACAGTAAGACAACAACCATCAAAAACCTCCCCAAAATTAAAAGTCCAAGACCAGATGGCTTCACTAGCGAATTCCACCAAACATTCAAAGATGATTTAGTAGCTGTCCTTCTCAAACTTCCAAAAAGTTGAAGAAGAGGCAATACTTCCTAACTCATTTTATGAGGCCAACATTACCCCTGACACCAAAACTGGTAAAAATAAGTAATAATACACACACACACACACACACACACACACACACACACACACACACTCACAAGCTATGAACCAATATCTCTGATGAATACAGATGCAAAACTCCTAAGCGAAATCTTAGCAAATTAAATACAATAATACACTTAAAAAATATATACATCATGATCAAGTGGAGTTTACTCCAGGGGTGCAAGGATATTTCAACATATGCAGATCGATTAATGTGATATACCACATAAATAAAATAAGGGATAAAAATCATACTATCATATCAATAGATGCAGCAAAAGCATTTGACAAGATACAGTATCCATTTATGATTAAAACATTGAATATAATACATGTAGAAGGAAAGTACCTCAAAATAATAAAGGCCACATATGACAAAACCTCAGCAAATATTATACTTAATGGTGAAAAACTAAAAGCTTTCCCGCTAAGATCAGTAACAAGACAATGTTGTCCACTACAACCACTCTTATTCAATATAGTGTTGGAAGTCCTAGCTAGAGCAATCAATGAAGAAAAGGAAATAAAAGGCATCCAGATTGGGAATGTAGAAATCACATTGTCACTTTTTGCAGATGACATGATTCTCTATGTAGAAAACCCTAAAGACTCCACCCAAAAACTGTTAGAAACGATAAATACAATATAATTTTAGGATACAAAATCAATATACAAAAATCCATAGCGTTTCTATACACTAACAATAAAAATAGCAGAACAGGAAGTGAAAAAACAATTCCTTTTGCAATTGCATCAAATAAATATCTAAGAATAAATTTAATGAAGCATGTGAAGGACCTATATACTACAAACTATAAGATATTTATGAAAAGAAATTGAAGGAGACACAAAGAAATGGAAAGATATTCTGTGTTCATGGATTGGAAGAATCAACATACTAGGTTTTGGTGTCAGGGTAATGTTGGCCTCATAGTTTTAATGGACATATTACCCAAAGCAATATACAAATTTAATGCAATTCGCATCAAAATCCCAACGGCTTAAAAAAAAAAAGAACAAAAATTATCAGATTTGTATGGAATTCCAAAAATCCTTGAATAGCCAAAGCAATCCTCATGAAAAAGAATAAGACCACAGGTATCACTCTGCCTCGGGGTCCACAACCTCCAGGCTGCATACTAGTATTAGTCTGTTGCCTATTAAGAATACAGCCATATAACAGGAGGAGAGCAAAGCTTCATCTGTATTTGTAGCCACTCCCTAGTGCTAGTACCACCACCTCAGCTCCCCCTCAGGTCATCAGGCTTTAGATTCTTATACGAGCACTGGTCCCTGGTGCCAAAATGGCGGGGACCACTGCTCTAGGGTATATAGAGGTATATAAAACCCAGTCCCTGACTTCAAGGAATTTCTGGCTTAGTTGTTGTGGGGTGGAGTGGGCAGAGGAGCAGGGGCCATAAATAAGACACAGATACAAATTACCGTCAAAAAGGAGAGAAAGTTAAGTGCTTTAAGAGAGGTATACAGGGAGACCTTAAAAAGGGAGGCTAATATGATGATGTTGAATAAACCACAAAAGTTTTTATGAAGAACAAGAACCTGAGAAAGGCCTTTACAAATAGGCAGACACCTAATTTTTCCTTGCCACCTAATCAAAATCACTACTTGCGAAAATATTTCAAAGATGTATTTCAGTGTAGGAGCTGAATAACCCCTAATTTTAATCTCACTTTTAATATTATTTTTCTTTACAGTTGTGCTTCCCTGCATTTTATAACATCATCTCTCTAATAATCTGAGAAATCTCAAGTATTTAACTTCTTCAATCTGAATGCATAGTCTATATCATTCATCTGGCCTTTTAATTAAAATGAGCATCATATTTTTTAACAAAAAAGTACTATTTTGCTTACCATGCAATGGAGTCAAAATAATGGCAATAACAACTGCTTCAAGGGCTGAATCAGGCACACTTCAAACCACATGATTGAATAATCCACATGGATTTAATCATCCAAGGCAGGATGTTTCCTAATTTCTATTTAATTTTTGTTCTCCCCACATATCTTTAAAGTCAGTTAAGTCCTTCTAGCTTTCTGCAGCCTTGAGGCAACTATCCAGGTCCCGAAGTTAAACTTTGTTTACCTCAGAACAAAGGTCATGGACCCAGCTGAATCAACTTTCAGGGAATTTTGATTCTCTGTACTGGTGCTATGGTTCATTGTCTTGTATAATTAAGAAGTGATTAAATGATCCATGTAAATAGAATTATTTAAAAAGAGGCTAGTTGCCCATTTCTCAGGCATCTGAGAAAGATTTGGACCAAATCAATGGCCCCTAAATGTCCTTAATGACTCAAGGAAAAATGTTGGGTTGGCTATATCTGAATTATATGGAATGATTTAAAAAACAACAAGAACAAAAAAAACATGTTTTGGCCCCAATGACTGAATCAGAATCTCTGGAGGAGACACCAAGAAAGCTATGGAAAGCTTCATTTTTTAGAACTTCACAAATGAGTCTGACAATCAGTGAGGTTTCTGAAGCAATGATATAAATCAGGGCCTCTCTAACATTATTGTGAATCACCTGTAGTTATTATCAAACTGCAGATCCTGATGTGGGACAGGAGGTTCTTCTGTATTTCTAACAGCCTCTCAAGTAATGTTGGTTCAGGATCACATTTTGAATAACAAGGTACTAGATTACCTCTCAGATGCCTAGCTATACTTCCCTGTGATTCTAAAGTACCTCATAGAAAGTGTGGATTATCACTCTCACATCAGAACTTTCCATTCAAACTAACAGATTTTTTTTACACATAGGCTTTTTCTTTTTTCTTTTTTTTTTGCAAAATGTGCTAGACAATAATTTTTTTCTTCACTTGCAGCTTTGTCTTTGTTTCTCACTTTTTAGCTTTCAACACGTAACTGAAAATGTCCCAGAAAAGCTGATCTATCCACATTGATCATCTCTGAAGAGTTGCAGACCCACTGAGTACTAAAGCAAAACTTTCTTCTATGTGAGCCAAAAATAAAGAAAAGAAAAAAACAGCTTGCCAAACACCTGTAAAGTGACGGCTATCATCATATGGGAATTTGAAGGATTGCTATATGACACATTCATGATCCAAATGGGAGAGGATCAATTGTCTTGATGTCCCATAAGGCCTTTTAACAGTGTAAAAAAGAGGGGGAAATTATAACGGCTTGTCATCTGTGCTTACACACTAGACTTCCATTTAATTACTGTAGACAAATTCAAAGCAAACACACAGATAGTTCTTTGAAAATCATATGTAGAGGCTCAGATCAATGCAGCAAAAACGTTATTTTACACTGTTTCTCCAACCCATGGATGATCTGTCTCTGAGAAAGAGCAGGAGTTGATTGTAAATTTAGATTTTGAACCACCATTTGGCAAAGATAGTTTCTCTAGAAAGAAACATGCCTGCTAATGACACATGTGCTGGGCCAGATGGAGACAATATAGATTTTCGATACTTTATCTACGCAGTGACATACACTGTCATTCTTGTGCCAGGTCTCATAGGGAACATATTAGCCTTATGGGTGTTTTATGGCTATATGAAAGAAACCAAGCGGGCTGTGATATTCATGATAAACTTAGCCATTGCTGACTTACTACAAGTTCTCTCCCTACCACTGCGGATCTTTTACTACTTGAATCATGACTGGCCTTTTGGGACTGGCCTCTGCATGTTCTGTTTTTACCTGAAGTATGTCAACATGTATGCAAGCATCTATTTTTTGGTCTGCATCAGTGTGCGACGATTTTGGTTTCTCATGTACCCCTTTCGCTTTCATGACTGCAAACAGAAATATGACCTATACGTCAGCATTGCTGGGTGGCTGATCATCTGCCTTGCCTGTCTGCTCTTTCCTCTCCTCAGAACCAGTGATGACACTCCAGGCAACAAAACTAAATGCTTTGTGGATCTTCCTATGAGGAATGTCAATCTGGCCCAGTCCATTGCCATGATGACCATTGGCGAGTTAATTGGGTTTGTCACTCCTCTTCTGATTGTTCTGTATTGTACCTGGAAGGCTGTTTTATCACTGCAAGATAAATATTCTGTGGCCCAAGACCTTGGAGAGAAAAAGAAAGCCTTGAAGATGATTCTCACCTGTGCGGGAGTATTCCTAATTTGCTTTGCACCTTATCACTTCAGTTTTCCTTTAGATTTCCTGGTCAAGTCTGACAAAATTAAAAGCTGCCTAGCCAGAAGGGTGATTCTGATATTTCATTCTGTTGCTCTGTGTCTTGCTAGTCTCAATTCCTGCCTTGACCCAGTTATATACTACTTCACCACTAATGAGTTCAGAAGACGGCTTTCAAGACAAGATTTACATGATAGCATCCAACTTCATGTGAAATCCTTTGTGAGCAACCATATTACTTCTACCCTGACAGATGAATTATGTTAAATTAAAAAAAAAAAACCTGACTGTGGCCTGAAATATATCAGAACACATTTGCAGTACCCCAAGCTACTGGGAAGTAATCACAGAAAGCACTCACAGCTTTTCAGTTATGCTTTATCTTACCTATATGAGGAATTCACATCTTCATAACAGAATCTATTTAGAAAATTATACTCCACCATCATTGATGTTGACATATCCATGTAGTAATTTGTTATCAAGTCTTTAAGACTTGAACTATAAAATTTCAGACATCTTATACATGTATTCTCTCAACTAGAATCAGTAGTTTTACCTTTGAACCTAAGACATAAAGAGACGTTCAGCTTGGGGGTCATCATAAGCACTTCATTTTGTTACAATGGACACTGAGTATTTAGAGGCAATGTAGCTTAATATTTATACTGGTAGTCACAATTTATATTCTAATATCATATTTTTGTTTTGTTTTAAGTAGGATGGACAATATATTATTCTGTGAGAATAAAGTGTTTATAAACATGGGATCATTTTTATCTCCCATGTGTGATTATACTCTAGGGTTTGAAGACTGGAATAGCTATTTCCCTCATTTCAGTGTCATTATGAAACATCATCTGTTACACCTATTCATAGAACAAAAATATGAACTTAGGCCTTCAGTATGTTAAAAGTGAGAACAAGAAGAAGATTCACATATAATAACTTTCTATGACTGTATAAGTTGCCATATTGAATCTACCCAAGGCAGATAGCTTGTCAAAGTCCATACAATGTGGCCCAAATTGCCTCTATAGGTCCAGGAGATACCACATAGGTAAAAATTGCAGTTCTGTTTCTCTTAAACTATTTCCAAAGAACACATTTGGAGATGTATGGACCTGTCTAGTAAAGGGAGTTTCCACAATGCTTCCAGAGTGAATTTGAGGTACTCTGACAGGTTATTGCATTTTCTGAGTCTATGGAAGAAGTAGTACATTAATTAATCACCGAGCTCAGGCCAAAACAAAAGATAAAGTAGTGTTGGATACACCTCTTAAAAGACTCACACCACATTGCAGTTCTTACTTTAAGTTAAGTGGCAACTATAAAGCTACATTCACAAGCCAGAGTAGGGTTTGGAGGCAGCCCAGCATATGGATCCTAGTCTTCAGTAATTTGTCTGGTCCAGCTTTGCCCCATTTATACCATTCTGAGGTCTGCACAGCCTACCTTCCAACAGCTGGAGAAGACAATTCTTTCACCTTTAAAAAAAGAGTAAAAGATTAATTTTAACAGCTTTGGACACCACTTACAATGCCTTGCCTGCAACCTGTTTGGTACTAGTATTTAGAAAATAGACCCTAAACACGAATAGTAATTACATCTGAGGCCTTACATGTTATAATACTTTGAAACATGTTTTAGCAAATGCTCTAACTTAAAAAATGCTCCACTCAAAATGTGTGTGCTATTTAAGGAAGACTCATGCTGCTTCTCATCTGGAAGGAATGTGGAAATCAACCAAGAATTTTATTAAATTTAGATGAACAGAGTTGTTTTAGGCACACAATTATGATACTAATATGTTTTGGGAAAAACTGGTGAAATCAAAATGAATTCTAATATATGAGATGAATGGAAAATTTTCTAATGTTTTCTATGGACAAGTGTTGATTTTGCTTGCATTTTGTTATTAAAATAATATCCTATTAGAAAACTGACTGTGCTGCTAGCAATAGTGTATCTATTTACCTCCTAATTATTAATTGTAATGTTCATATTTTGATGTGTTAAATAAGTGTTAAATTGTGTTTTTAAAAGGGTAACTGTAACTATGTCTGATCTATTTGCTTTAAAGTAATTTGTGTTTGAAAATAATCTAGTGTTGTAATGGGATCACAAGTAATAATTTTGTGAGTACTTGTAATGGAAGAGACTTGTCTATACTTTATGTGTTTATTATTTTCTACATATGCATGAATTATACTTCTTAGGGTCCTTTTGGGAGACCAATGACTTAATTTTATTAACATATTAATTTCACCTTAAACATATCTTTTTTAAAGGGAAGGAAAAATATGTCCAGGAAGTTACTGAACTTTTTAGAGAAATGGTTGGTTGAAGTTAGAATCCTCTTATTAGTCAGAATAGAAGCCCTTGCAGATCCTTTACATCATTTGAGAAGAGGACAAATATCCAGTATTCTTATGTTGCTTAGCTAGGACCACCCCTCCTCCCCAGGCCTGGTTTTTTGGGTTTGCGTTCAGTGCTGTGGTCAACTTTATCTACGCCTCTTCCCCATCAGTATGTTTTGTCCTCTGTCCTATTTCTTTATTATTCTAGTCAGTAATCTGATTGACTTATTCACACTAAGGCGCTAATGACTAATGTTAGCTTAATATTAACTTGACCAGGGATATCTGAATTCTAGGCTTTAGAGATAAACCTTAACTCAAAATGTTAATCCCTCACTTTTAATGGAGGGGTTAAAGACACTGAAGTAAACTGGAGGAAAATGTTTGAAGAAAGTGGGATTTACAGAAGATTTTCAGATTACACATAGTAAGTGATCACCGAGGTTGCCTACCATAATGGGGATGCAAAATTCTAAGACATATATCCACAAGCAAGGCTCAGATCTCTGAGATTTCAGATCTCTTTTCAGATGAATTTCTCAGATCTCTACTTGTTTTTTTTATTTTTTATTTTTTTTATTTATATCTTTTCCCCTTCTAACTCTGGACCTGATTTTCAGGGAAAAAAATCTAAACTAGGAGAGAAGTACTGCTGTAGCTGCCATACAGATAGCAGCCTCCTCTCTGGGCTTCTCCTTTCCTTGGAAAATCTTTTCTCCAAACATCCCATTTATCATTTCAATAAAATCAGGGTGCAAAAAGTAAACACCTTTAACTACAGTAAAGTACAATTCAAGATAAATAACCTCACATTTTCCATATAAACTTATATGAGTTCTGATTCCAAAATATATATGTAATTATTCCAACAAGAGAGATTTTTAATATGGAATAATTTCCATGTTATTATTATTTTCATTATTGTCTTTATTATTATATTCAAATGTTCTATATGGTTTTATTTTTATCCAGTTAAGTAACTAATTCTATTAACCTGTAATTTCATTAAAAGGAGCCATCTGTCATAGGAACAACAAATCAAGCTACCTTGGTCTGAAAGGGTGCATAAGTGGAACTCTTGTGCACTTAATTTTTATTTCATCATATTTTTATTACCAAGACGCTGTAAGAATGTTGCACCTGGAATATTTACATCCATACTTTATGATATACATTTTAATAATAAAGATAGTCTCTGTAATTACATAGCACTTTTCTGTCTCTCGAAGTCAATGTGTATTTAGCCTCTTTTTAAGCAAACTGATATACTTGAGGATCTTTGTCTTTGTTGTCAAACATAGATAAAAGTCCCATGAGGCTTTACCCTTTCTTTCTCTCCCTGGAGAGGTGCATGTTATTCTCAAATGGAAAGATGATCCACTTTTTCCATCCTACCACGCTTCACATATCTACTCCTCCCATAAATTTTTTGCTATCCATACCCTATTAAGATTATTCCCCCACTATCACTTGTGGACCAAGTTTATTTGAATGACTTAAAGCCCTGCATTTGCTAGAGTACAATATGTGGGTAGAAAAAGAAATGAGAGGGTAGAAAAGGAAATGAGGTGACAGAAAATGTTCTCTCTTTAGTCTTAAATGATGTTAAGAATTGACAATCTGATTTTTCTTGTGGATTAGCAAGGTAAAACATCCATCTTCTACTGACTCCATTGCTATACCCAAAACAGACTACTTAAAGAAACAAACAAACAACAAAAGCAACAAAAGTGAAGTCAGGACAATTGTCTCTGGCTCTTCTCTCATCCTAGTTATTATTTTTTGCACCTTAGCATCTTCCTCTTCATCTAAGCTATATATCTAGTGTTTTTAGAAGATCCAGGAACCTTCTGTAACAACCATGTTGTTAGGAATTACATTTTTGGATGTTGCAGAAAGATTTTCTTAGGAAGTGGTAAAGACTTTCCTAAGGAGAAATTTCCGATGTCTTGGTAGACCGGAAGAAAACAATGAAATATAAATACAGGATCCATTACATACTTCAAATGTCATCAAATCATATATATGCCTCCTCTGTGCCTTCCTGAAGCTAGCACATAAGTAACTTCACTGTCTTAACTACAATATTTTTTGGAAAGGAGGAGTGCAGGACAAACTCTCAGGTTAATATGGCTATTTTAACTCACTTGTTCCTCAGTTATTAAAGAATATGTTGTATGTTTTGGGGGGTAGTGCATTGTAACTTTCTTGAACTCCACAGACCATTTCTTCAGCAGAATTTCTCTAATCTTAACCATTTATTTGATTTTGCCAAGATATATTTCTTCTACCATTTGTTGACTAAGTTCTCTTTTTCTAACTCCTTGTACACATCTGCTGGTTCATCTATAGGCATAGACTTTATTTAAGGCCTTACACTTGCCTTCTTGAATTTCTTCAAAGAATAACAGATCAATGGCTTCTTGGAAGAGGGAGGTGTCTGTCACTAGGACTATCTCCCTGAGCCCAGTGTCTCCTTTTTTTGCAGGAGCTTCAGAAGCAGAGCTGAGAAGCAGAGACCTAGGATCTTTGCTCTTCACATTTGATTCTGGCACATAATGGAGAGAATTTTTCATCCTTTCTAACAATGTTGAATATTCACAACTTGTACAAAGATTGGTATACTTCATACCTTTGAAATGTTAACCTAATAAGAAGAAAAAATAACCAAATCAACTGAAAACAATAATGGTCCAAGTATTGGGCTCAGGGAATGGAAGCATGAAGCAATTTGGTCTTACTATAAACTCCCCATAACATGCCTGATAAAGTAAAACATATAATACTAGGTTAAAAATGGTGTAAAGTGCCCTAGGTCATTAAATATATTTAACTTTTTCACTCAGATTCATATATGTATATATTACTATGGAAAAGTTCAAATATCTTAAAAAGAAGGACAACTAGTAAGTAGTACAATGAACCCCTATGCACCCTTTATTTCGCTTCGACGAACACCAACACCTGGCCAATATTCTTTCTTCTATGCCTGCACCCACTCTCTTTACCCTAGATTATATTAAAGTACACTGAACATATTATATAATTTCATCTTTAAATATTTTAATAAATAACAATACCATTTAAATGAACTATTCAATACGTGATCAAAAAGGGATAAAGAATAGGAACTGATTTTGCATGTTTTATTTTAGTAATGACCTCAAACTCTAAAGTCCAACAGGTATAAAAATTCTTTTTTTTTTTTAGGATTGAGATTCAAAATGATGTAGAAGATAGAGACTGTACATGCCTCCTCTAGTGACCACAACAAAATTACAACAAAACTATATAACAACCAGTATGTGAAGTCACTAGAGATCTGGCTGAACAGAAGCCCTACAACTAGGTCACCTCAAAAAACAAGTCACCTCAAAATGGTAGGAGGGATGAAGACACAGAATGTCCTGGCCCCACAACTGCATGTGGCCACTGAATATCGGGAGGGCTATCTTGGCTGCAGAGCCCCCTCCCTCACCTGAGGAGTGAGGGGTCCTGGCCTCACACTGGGCTCCCCATCTCAAGGTTCCAGCACTGGAAAGAGAAACCCCAACAACCTCTGGATTTGAAAACCAGAGGAGGTTGTGGCTGAGTGAGACAGAGAGGTGTGGGAAGCAGAGACTTTCCTCTTAAAGGGCCCATGCTGGCTTTACTCCCTGATGGACTAGCTTGTTCTGAGCTCCAGTGTTGGGGAAGCTGCTCATGGGGTACCAGGAACATATGAGGAAGTTCTGAGCTGTCAGGCTTCAGAGCAAGGGCTGGAGGGGCGGCTGGCACCCGGACAAAAATGCAGGTAGAAGCCATTGTTCCTTTATTGAGACCTTCCCACTTCCAGCCTTCAGACACAGGCACCATCAACCTGGATAACGTAGGTCACTCCACCCAAGGGATCCTCTGAGACCCAGATTCTCCCAACTTGTGGGCCCACCTAAGCCATTTCCAGTAATTTAATCCATACAAATGGTCTGTCTTGGCTCCTACTATGGACTTTCATAAAATCTCTCAAAGGCTCACAGAAACCAAAGAAGCACAATCTGGTATTGGCGTGCCCTGTACCTCTTGCTGAGCAGCCCCAAGCCCTGCACCAGCGGAAGCCAGCCTCTATTTCTGACTTGACATCACGAGGCCCTTATAAGCCAGCACAGGTGACAGCCATAGGTGGGTTACTTGGTGACTTTTGCCAGGTGGCCCTAGAGGTGCCCAGGCTGTGGCTGAACTTGGCCTACAGCTGAGCCCCTCTCAGGTCTGTGCCAAGTTGCCCCATAGGACACCTACCACATAAAGCCACTCTTACCAAGACCAGGAGATTTAGGAACCCTACCTAATACATACAAGCAGACACAGGGAGGCAGCCAAAAGGGGAGACCAAAAAACATGTCCTACATTAAGGAACAAGAGAAAGCTCCAGAGAAAGAATTAACCAAAACTGAGACAAACAATCTACCAGATGCAGAGTTCAAGACACTGGTTATAAGGATGCTCAAGGAACTTAGAGTAAGAGTAGATAAATTCAGTGAGAATTTTAACAAAGAGAAAAAACATAAAAATAGAGATGGAAAGCATAATAGGGAGCCATTCAGAAATGAAGAATACAATATCTGAGATGAAGAGTACATTAGAGGGAATCAATAGAGTGGATGAAATGGAGGATTGAATCGGTGACATAGGAGAAGAGCTATCAGAGGACACCTAATCAGAACATCAACAAGAAAAAAGAATCCCAAAAAACAAAGATAGCTTAAGAAGCCTCTGGGACAATGTCAAACATATGGACATTCGCATTATAGAGGTACCAGAAGGAGAAGAGAGAGAGCATGGAATTGAAAATCTATTTGAAAAAATGATAATGGAAAACTTCTTTAACTTGCTGAGGGAAATTGACATACAACCCCAGGAAGTTCAGAGTCCCAAACAAGTGCACCCAAAGAGGCCCACACCAAGACATCATAATTAAAATGCCAAAGGTTAAATTCAAAGAGAAAAGCTTAACAGCAGCAAGAGTAAAACAATTAGTTATCTACAGAGGAACACCCATAAGACCACCAGCCCATTTCTTAGCAGGAACTTTATTGGTCAGAAGGGCTTGGCACAAAATATTCAAAGTGATGAAAATCCAAGACCTACAACCAAGATTACTTTACCAAGCAATGTTATTTAGAATTGAAGGGCAGATAAAAAGTTTCCCAGACAAGAAAAAACTAAAGGAGTTCATTACCACCAAGTCAATAGTACAGGGAATGTTGGAAGGACTTCTTTAGGAAGAAGAAAGAAATATGTATCGAAAGTCTAAATAAAGAATGGTAATAACCACATATTTATCAATGAGTACTTCAAATGAAAAATAATTAAGAGCTCCAATCAAAAGACAGGGTGGCTGAATGGATAAGAAAACAAGACCCTTACATATACTGCCTACAAGAGACTTACTTCAGATTAAAAGGCACACACAGAACTAAAAGTAAGTGGATGGAAAAAGACATTTCATGATGTACCTAGAGGGTATTGTGCTGAATGGAGTAAGTCAGATAGAAGAAGCAAATGCCATATGATTGCACATATATGGGGAATCTAAAGAACAAAACAATCAAACAGAAACAAACTCATAGATACAGAGAACATTTTGAGGGTTACCAAATGGAAGGGGGTTGGGGGGTTGATGAAAAAGGGGGAAGGGAATAAGAAGTACAAATCGCTAATTATAAAATAGTCATGGAGATAGAAGGTATAGCATAAAGAATATAGCCAATAATATTGTAATAACTATGCACAGTGTCAGAGGGGCACTAGATTTATTGGGGTGATCACTTTGTGAGTTATATAGATGTCTAATCACTATGTTGTATACCTGAAACTAATATACTATTTTATGCCAAGTATAAATAACATAAAAAAGTATTTAAAAAATTCTTTTAATCAGTCTAAACAAGTTCCAACTCAGATAAAAACATCTATTAACCTGACTCTGTTCTTAAATGAGCTTCCCTTCTACTGCATAAGTGTGGAGACTAATGTTGAATTCGGTTCAGGGATTCCTTAGTCCAAATTTATTATGGCTTCTATGGGAAGGAGTCTAGTACATTAAACTCCATTAAGTATAAATATACCACTGCTAACAGCTTAAATGTCTACATTTAACAGAAGAACATGGGAAGTGATTGGATTGTGTTGGTCTGTGTCCTTTACCTTGTTCTCAGAGAGGAAGCAACACTTCCCTTTTCTGACTTTCCATAAATGAGTCAACTTGAGTGAAGAGCATAGACTTGACCTCAGGCTTGATTGGTCCAAGGAATTTTTTTCAAAAAATGCTGTCTGGTATCTCTTCTCTATGCCTAGGATGTTCTTCCTACAACTATCTTGTTTCTTCAGTTAAATTCCTTCAGTTCTCCCACCTAAGTACTAACCAGGCCTGACCCTGATTAGCTTCTGAGATCAGATGAGATTGGGTACATTCAGAGTAGTATGGCTGCAGGCAAATTTCTTCAGTTCTCAATGTTGACCACCCTAGTTAAAGATCTCCCTACCCCTCTGATATGTTTGTTTCTAATAAGTTACCTTGACTTTTTTTCCTCATGACTTCTTATAATTTGTATTTTATTTATTTCTTTATTGTTTCATATTTGTTCATTTTTGTGTTTGCAATTTTTACCTCACTTCCTGTGAAAGAGTAGACATGCAAATATATGTTGAGAGAGTGACATCAGCAACATGACAACCTAAGATGTTCCTCCTTTTTATTTCCCATTTTAATCAACAAAGTAGACATCTACACACCAACAAGAGTGTCTTTGTGGAAGTTTCTGGACTCTGTACCTTGTTCCAAATGACCCGAGGAGAATCTTTCACATCAGTTCAGACAGCAGGAGTTAGACAAACTTTCAAATGAGCTATAGAACAAGCAGAGCCAGCAAGACGGCCTGGATCCATTTTGTTGCTATCAAGCAGGAATTGGGCGAGTGTATAATTGGGCAGATATTCACCCATAAGAAAGAACTTGCATAAGTCCAGCCTCCTAAAGGGAACATCCAACATAACACTGGGGGTTAAAAGAAAAAAAACATAAAAAAATATGAGTTTGGTTGCAGAGGAGCTGGTAAACAAACAAACAAACAAACAAACAAATTTTCCTGGTGCTTCCCCACCCACAAGAAGGCACTGACTGAAGCTGACTTATCTAGCAGAGGCCAGTTATCTCATGGGTAAAGAAGAAGGTGGTGAGAAAGGGCCTGTTGCCTCAGCTGAATGGGTTGTTGCTGAAGAAACTAATTTTTCTCCATCAGCATTCTGCGTACTAACGCAGGAGCTCTGCAACTGAGGGGAGGAAGCATATTAAGAAAAAGGAAGATTGGAATTTCAAACAGCTTTGAAGGTACTGTGCTAGCAGAAAGTCTACCCATGTGCCTCTGGAAATGCCGACCTTGAGGATTTCCCTACTGGGTCCACAAGCACACCAAATACACTGAGTGGTAAACTCAAATCTTCTCAGATTCTGCTGCCAGCTCCCTGTATTTGTTCCCAAGTGCATCAGGGAAATCATGTTTTGGTACACAAAGAACATGATCAAAAAATAGGCAACTGTTGAGGGCAAGGGAGTAAACACAAACTTGAGGTATAGCGCCACCTTCTGGAACACAAAAGAGGTTTCTAAAAGCCAGCCTGGTGAATTGTATGAACCAAAGACATAAAAGTTCGGTTAAGGAGATATCTGCTGCTGCAAATGTAAAAACAGAAACACATGCCTATAAACATTTTTTTTAAAAAAAAATCAATGAAATATAGCATCACAAAGACAAAATGATAACTCTCCAGTAATGAAACTCAAGGGCACAGAATATTGCAATCTAAATAATAAAGAATTCAAAATAGCTGTTGTAAAGAAATTTAATAAACTACAAAAAACTCAGAAAGAATTCAATTAAATCAGGAATAAAATTAATTGGCAGAAGGAAGTCTTTACCAAAAAGATTGAAATTATAAAAAAGAACCAAACAGAAATTCTGGAGCTAAAGAATTCAATGAATGATGTGGAAAATGCAATAGAGAGTCTAGATGAAAGAAAAAAGTGACCTGGTCGATAGGAATATAAAAATAATACAGTTAGAAGAAGAGAGGAAACTAAGATTTAAAAAGTGTAAAGAATGCCTACAAAAACTATGGGATTCAATAAGAAAGGCAAATATTAGAATGATTAGTCTTTATGAAGAAGAAAAAGAAGGGGCCAGAGAGTTTATTTAAAGAAATAACACCTGAAAACTTCTCAAACCTTGAGGAAAACTTGGACATACAAGAACATAAAGCTTAAATAACATCCTATAATCCCAATGCAAATAGACCTTCTCTAAGACACATTATAATGAAACTGTCAAAAATCAATGATAAAGAAAGAATCATAAAGGCATCCAGGGCAAAAAGATAGTAATCTACAAAGGAAACCCCATTAGGCTATCAGCAGATTTCTGAGCAGAAATTCTACAGACCAGGAGAAAGTGGAATGACATATTCAAAGTGTTGAAAGAAAAACTACCAGCCAAGAAAACGTTATCTGGTAATAGTACCTTTTAGGTATGAAGGAGAAATGAAGGTTTTCCTAGATAAATAAGCACTGAGGGAGTTCACCACCACTAAACCTGCCTTGTAAAAACTGTTGAAAGTTCTTCAAGCTGAAATAAAAGGACACTAATCAGTAACATGAAAACATATGAAAGTACATGACATACTGGTGAAGGTGAAAAATAGACAGTCAGACTTAGAAAACTAACTCTGTATTAGGAAAGTGTGTTAACCACTCAACTACAGTATAAACATTAAAGAAAAAGAGAAGCAAAAATAAATATAGTTACAATAAATTATTTACAATTACATGACATAAAAAGAAGTAAATTGTGATATCAAAAATATTAAAAAGATGAGTAGAAGGGTGGAGACTTTGTAGGTATCCAAATATAAGTTGCTATCAGCCTAAAAAGAACTGTTTATCTGTAAGATATTTTATGTGATTCACAAGGTAACCACAAAGGAGAAATCTAGAATAGATCTTAAAAAGACAAAGAAAGGGAAAACAAAATACTATAGTAGAAATAAGCCAATTAATGAATATAAGTAGAGACAAAGGAAAGGTAACAATGGAAATGCAAAACAACCAGAAAGTAATTAATAAGATGGCATTAGTAAATTCTTACATCTTAATAATTACTCTAAATATGAACACATTGGACTCATCATTCAAAAGAAACACAGTGGCTGGATGTATAGCAAAAAACGAGACCCAACTATATGCTGCCTAAAAGAGGCCCATTTTAGATTCATGGACACTCATAAACTCAAAGTGAAAGGATGAAAAAAGTTATACCATGAAAGTGGAAGAAAATGAGGGTAGCTATATTTACATCAGACATGATAGACTTTAAGCCAAAAATGGTAACAAGAAACAAAAAAGGCCATTACATAATGATAAAGGGATCAATACAGCAAGAAGATAAAATAATCATAAATATACACATACCAAACATTGGAACACCTAAATATATTAAGCAAATACTAACAGATCTGAAAGGAGAAATAGAGAACAAATACAATAACATTAAGGGTCTTCAATATCCCACTTTCAACAACAGATAAATCATTTAGACATAAAATCAACAAGAAAACAATGTACTTAAACTATACATTAGACCAATAGACCTAACAGGTGTCTATGGAACATTTTATCCAGCAATAGCAGAATACAAATTTTTCTCAAATGTGTGAAGAATATTCTCAAGGATAGATCATATAGGACAAAAGCAAGTCTTAGCAAATGTAAAAGGATCGAAATCATACTAAGTATCAACTTTTAACCACAATGGTATGAAACAAGAAATCAAAAATGTGAGCAAAGCTGAAAAACCTACAAATGTGTGGAAACTATAAAACATTCCTGAACAACCAATGGGTCAAAGAAGAAATCGAAGTGCAAATTAAAGAATATCTAGAAACAAATAGAAATAGAAACCCAACTTAGTAAAACCTATGGGACGCTGTAAAAGCAGTTCTCTAAGGGGGAAGTTTATAGTGGTAAATTCATATATTAAGAAAGGAAAATAAATGCAAATAAACAACCTAACTTTACACCTCAAAAAACCTAGAAAAAAAAGAGCAAATTAAGCCTGAAGTTAGGAGAAGAGCAGAGATAATAAAAATCAGAATGGAAATAAATAAAATAGGGGCCAAGAAAAAAAAATTACTAAAAGCCAGAGTTGTTTTTTTTTCATTCAAAAGATAAATAAAATTGACAAATCTTTAGTAAGACTAAGTAAAAAAGAGCGAAATAAGTCAGACAGAAAAAAGTTAAGAACAATATGATTTCATTCATATGTGGTATATAAAACTGAAAACAACAAATGAACAAGACAAATAAACAGACACAGGCAACAATTTAGTGGTTACCAGAGGGACAGGGGGAAGGGGGGAGGTAGATAAGGGTATATGGTGATGAAAGGAGATTTGACTTAGGGTGGTGAACATACAACACAATATACAAATGACATATTATGGAATTGTAAATTTGAAACCTACATAATTTTATTAACCAATGTCACCTCAATAACTTTAATTTAAAAAGAAAGAGGACTCAAATAAATCAAATTAGAAATAAAATAGAAGTAATAATAACAGACACTACAGAAATACATAGAATTGTAAGAGACTACCATGAATAATTATATACCAAAATATTAGACAATGTAGAAAAAATGTATACTTTTCTGGAATTATATAACCTGCCAAGACTGAACCTGGAAGAAATAGCAAGTATGAACAGATGAATACTGAATTAAGAAATTGATTCAGGAATCAAATTCTCTTAGAAACATGGAGGAGTTAGAGACATCCCCAGATCTCTCCCCTTGAAATAACAATAAGATGAACAAGATGAACATCTAAAACAACAAAAACAACTCAAAACTGCACACCAGCACGTCTGAGTGTGAAAACTGCACATAAGAACTACCACAGGAATTGAAAAAATAATTAAATAAGCAGAATGAGTTCTTTAGCAAGAACACTGAAACCCCCCAAAAGAACCAAATAAAAATTCTGGAGATAAAGAACACACTGCAAAAGTGGGAAAATGAAATAGTAAGCTTGGGAAACAGAGTCAGCCAAATGGAGGAAAGGATCAGTGATATCAAAGACAGAAATCTAGAAATAAATCAGAAGGAAGAAAAGGGAAACTGAAGAAGGAAAAAGAATGAAAGAGAAATTGAAGAACTAGCTGATATCATTGAGAAGAAAGATAAGAATAATGGGCATTCTCGAAGTGGAGAAAAAAGAGCAGGAATTAGAAAGCATTTTCAGACAAATAGTTGAGAATTTCCCAAATCTAAGGAATAAACTGAACCTTTGAATTCAAGAGATCAACAGAATATCCAATTATCTCAACCCAAAAATGTCTTTGCCAAGACACATTGTATTAAAATTATCAAAAAACAATGACGAAAAAAGAATTCTCAAGGCAGCCAGGGAAAAGATGGTAACATATAAAGGAAAACCCATTAGATTATTGTCAGACTTCTCAGCACAAACCTTACAAGCCAGAAAGAAGTGGTATCAAATATTCAAACTAGTAAATGAAAGGAACAACCAGCTAAGAATAATATATCCAGGTAAGCTCTCCTTTAGATATGAAGTAGAAATAAAGACATTTTCAAACATACAGAAATTGAGAGATTCTCCACTATGAGGCCTGCATTACAGGAAATACTGAAAGGGGTCAGCTCACCTAAAACAAAATGACAAAAACAAAAACAAAAACAAAAACAAAAAAAACATAATTAGGAGTAAGGTGACTAGCAGGCTGATAAAAGCAGAGGAGTGCAACACTTACTAAGAACAGGGCATTATAAGAATAAAAAATTAGAAGAGATTTGCTATAGCAAGATAGCAATGAATGTCCAACATACATAAGGAAAAATTGAGACAACAAGGATGAAAAAGGAGAGGATTCAAAGATCTAAATTCACAAAGGGGAATTGAGATCAGAGGAAAATGGACGACTGTATATATATAACTATACATATTCATTATGGTAAACACATGCCAAAGATTCAAAACTAAAGTATATAACATAGAAAAAAGGACCAGAAGGAAAGCCCACAAAAGCCAACCAAAATAAAGAAAACAGAAACACAAGGACAAGGAAGCAATAGAAACACCGAGCTACCAGTAAGCAAAAGATAAAATGGCTATAAGAAGACCTCATATTTCAATAATCACCTGAAATGTAAATGGACTGAACTCACCAATAAAAAGGCACAGAAGTGCAGAATGGATCAAAAAAACAACCATATGCTGCCTCCAAGAGACACATCTCAGCTCCAAAGACAAATATAGATTCAAAGTGAAAGGGTGGAAAATGATATTTCAAGCAAATGGCATTCAGAGAAAAGCGAGAGTAATGGTACTAATATTGGACAAAATAGATTTGAGAATAAAAAGATCAAGAAAGATATTGAAGGACACTTCATAATCATAAAGGGAATCACGCACCCAGAAAACATAACACTTATTAATATCTATGTTCCCAATCAGGGAGCACAGAAATATATAAAGTAATTACTAACGAGATCAAAGGGAGAAATGACCAAAACACTATAGTAGTAGGGGACCTACATATCCCACTGTCAGATCTGGACAGATCATCCAAACAGAAATTCAATAAGGAAATAACATCAAAAACGATGCATTAGACCAACTGAGTATAATTGACATTTACTGGCATTTCATCCCTAAATAGCTGTTTATACATTCTTCTCTTTGCACATGGAACATTCTCAAGGATTGGGACATGGAGATAGCCTCAACAAATATAAGAGGGTTGAAATCATACTGAACATATTCTCTGATCATAATGCTTTGAAACTAGAGATGAACTGTAAAAAGAAAGCAGGAAGAACCACAAATACATGGAGATTAAACAATATACTACTGAAGAATAACTGGTTCAGAGAATAAATAAAGAGATCAAGAGATACATAGAAATGAATTATAATGATAGTACAACATATCAAAACTTTTGAGACATGGCAAAAGTGGTCATAAGATGAAAGTTCACATCATTACAGGCCTACTTTCAAAAAGGAGACTGAGCCCAAATAAACAGCCTAACACTTCATTTTAAAAAACTATAAAAGGAAGAACAAATGAAACGTAAAGTCAGCAGAAGGAAAGAAATAATAAAAATTAGAGCAGAAATATATAAAATTGAAATAAAAAATAGAAAAAAATAAATGCAACAAAGAGCTGATTCTTTGAGAAGGTTAATAAAAATTGGTAAATCCCTGGCTACACTCACTAAAAAAAAAAAAAGAGAGAGAGAGAGAGAACACAAATAAACAAAATCAGGGATGAAAAAGGGGAAATCATAACAGACACAGCAGAATACAAAGGATCATACAAGAATACTATGAAAAAGTATATAACTCTATATTTAATAACCTAGAAGAAATGGACCAGCGCTTAGAAAAATATAATTTTCCTACACTGAATCAAGAACTGAAAAATCGAAATAGACTGATTAGCAGTATGGAATTGAAAGTCACCAAAAACCTACCAAAAAGTCAAAGTCCAGGACCAGATGGCTTTAACAGTGAGCTCTACCAAACATTCGAAGAAGATTTAGTACCTATTCTCCTCAAACTATTCCAAAATATAGAAAAGGAAGCAATACTTTCAAACACAAACTATTCCAAAATATAGAAAAGGAGGCAATACTTTCAAACACATTCTATTACCCTGAAACCAAAACCTGGTAAAGATAACACAAAAAAAGAAAACTACAGACCAGTATCTCTCATGAACACAGATGCAAAAATTGTAAATAAGATACTAGCAAACCGAATACAGCAACATATTAAAAAGATTATACATCATGATCAAGTGGGCTTCATCTCAGGGGCACAGAGATGGTTCAACATATGCAGATCAATTAATGTGATACATCACTTAAATAATTAAAATATAACAATCATATGATCATATCAACAGATGCAGTAAAAGCCTTTGACAAATACAGCACCCATTTATGATCAATACACTTAACAAAATCAGTATAGAAGGAAAGTATCTTAACATGATAAAGGCCATATATGACAAATCCTCAACTAACATTATGCTTAATGGTGAAAAACTAAAAACTTTTCTCTAAAATTGAGAACAAGACAAGGCTGTCCACTATCACCACTGTTATTCAATATAACATTGGAGGTCCTAGCAAGTGCAATCAGGCAAGAGAAATGTATAAAACCCATTCAAATAGGAAACAAAGAAGTCAAACTGTCACTATTTGTGGATGACATGATTCTCTATGTGGAAAACTCTAAAGACTCCACAAGAACACTTCTAGAAACAATAAGCAAATACAGCAAAGTTTCCAGATACAAAATCAATGTTCAAAAATCCATGGTGTTCCTATACTCTAACAATTAAGTGTCAGAAATAGAATTGGAAAAATAATTCCTTTTTTAATTGCAAAAAAAAAGAATAAAATACCTAGGAATAAATCTAATGAAGCATGTGAAGGACCTATAGAATAAAAACTATAAGACTCTTTAAAAATATAGAAGATACAAAGAAAAGGAAAGATATTCCTTGTTCTTGGATTAGAAGAATCAACATAAAATGACCTTAATTCCTACAGCATTATACAGATTTAATGAAATCCTCATCAAAATCCCATCAAGATTTTTTAAATAAATAGAACAAAAAATAATTAGATTTGCATGGAAGCACAAAAGACCCCAAATTGCCAAAGCCATCCTGAGAAACATGGAGGAGTTATATATATATATGTATATATATGTGTGTGTGTATATATATATATATGTATATATATATACATATATATATATATGTTTCAAGTGTACAACCATAATAAAACTTCAGAGAAAAAAATATTTAATATTTTAAAAAGATTTTTATTAAAATGTAACTATCACGATATAGTATTAGTTTCAGGTGTAAATCATAGTTATTCACACACTTATATACCTAAAGAAGTGATCACTGTAGTTTGTTGAGAAAGCATTTGATACCATACAATGATATTACCACATTACTGACTATATTCCCTATGTTGTACGTCACATTCCCATGACTTATTTGTTTTATATCTGGAAATTTGAATCTTTTATTCCTCTTCACCTCCCTTTTTTTTGATTTTTCAATTACAGTTGACATTCAATATTATTTTATATTAGTTTTGGGTATATAGCATAGTGGCTAGACATTTACATAACTTATGAAGTGATCTCCCTGACTAGTCTAGTACCCACTCAGTACCATAATTAATATACATAGTTATTACCATATTATGGATTATATTCCCTGTGTTTTCCTTTACATTCCCATGACAATTTATACTTCCTAATCCCTTTACCTTTTTCACCCCTTCCATCTGGCAACCATCAAGCTGTTTTTTGATATATACCCAGAAGTGGAATTGCTGAATCATTGAGTAATTCTACTTTTAACATTTTTGAGGAACCACAATTGGTTACAGTCCTGTGGGACCTGCAAGAATAAGGCCAGCTGGCCACCAGAGCTAGACAATGTAGAAGTGTCCATTGGCAACAGCTGCAAAAATCAGGGTATCAGAGAAGGTTATAAGTGACTTTCTTTGAGATACCGGTGACTTAGAGTCAAGTTGAGGGAGAGTAGAAAGATTATATCCTTGGGCCTATCTTCCTTGAGAATATCTCTTTAGCTCCTATAAAGTGTGCCAAAGCAGAAGCCTACTTCTCAAACCAAAGATCTATACAAGCAAATAGGCCACTTTCTCAGAGAGAATGGAGATGTGTTTTAGGTTGCTAGCTGTGCAGTGCCCTGGGAGTGGTAGTCTGCCAAGAACTATCTCCCCAGTTGTTATAATTCCATAGAACCCAGAAATGTAAGCCCCCCTGGCCTATAGAGCCAGGTGATCAAGGGTCATCCCCTGGGCGGCAGCCACAAAAAAAATGGGTCACCAGATGTAAAAACCAGGGCACTAGATATGTGTAGAAGCTCCACTCTGGAGATACTGGTGCTCTGGAGTGTGGCATAGGAAGAGTACAAAGTAGTACCTACTGGCTGGAGCAAAGTAGAGGGGAATTGCAAAAATTGCACCTGCCAAAAAAAAAAATTAAAAAGAAAAGAAAAAGAGAAAGAAAAAGAAGAAAAAGATGGAAAAAGAAAATAAAAAGAAAGTATAAAGAAAAAAAACAGCACCTTCTGGCTTTAGCAAGGCAGAGGAGACTAGAAAGATGGTGCCCACCAGGCTTCATCCTAGGAGAATATCCCAGGAGACCTCTACCCTCAGATCAATATTTTAAAATTAGCAAATAAGTCTCTTTCACATAAAGTCTAGGCAGAGTTGCTTCTGTGCTGGACCCTTGGGCAGATAAGTCTGCACATGGGCCCTTTAAGAGACAATCTTCAATTTGCCACAGCCCTGTGAGTCTAAGTATGACTCACTGGTCTTCAAAGCTAGATATTTTGGGGGCATGTCTCTGAGGTGCTGGTCTTAAAAGTTGGGGTGCCTGAAGTGGTATACAAATCCTTCAGTCCTCACAAAGAAGCTCTGGGTTTTGATTTCCCTCATAATGGTGCTTTGCTCTGCTGGGTGTGGAATTATGGTGACATTGTATCACAGCCTTTCCTACTTTTTCAGTGTGATTTCCCCTCATTTGCCTGATGTGAAGGGGTCATTATACCAGTTTTTATGTTTTTCTAGAGGAAATTATTCCATATGTAGCTGTAGATTCATTATGTCCATGGGAGGTAGTGAGTTCAAGATCTTCCTGCATCACCATCTTAAACTGAAACCTCAAGATATTTTTTAATTTCATATTTAATTTCTTCTTTAACCCATTGGTTGCTTAAGACTATGTTATCTAATTTTCACAATTTTTTAAATTTTCTAGTTGTGCTTTAACTATATTTAAATTAATTCCATTGTAATTGTAAAAGATAATCTTATATATTAATCATTTAAAATGTATTAAGACTTATTTTGTGTTTTAACATATGGTCTATCCTAGAGAATGTTTCCTATACCTTAGAAATATGTATATTCTGTGGTTGTTTGGTGGGCTCTTCTGTATATATCTGTTAGTTTAATTGGCTTATAGTGTTGAGGTCTTCTGTTTCCTTATTTATCTTCTATATGATTGTTATGGTATTCAAGCATGTAGCTATTATTGTAAAGGTGACTATTTCTCCCTTCAATCATGTCAATGGTTGCTTTACACATTTTGGAGTTCTAATATTTGTTTTATGCATGTTTATAATCGATATATCTTTTTTTTACTAATATTTTTTCTTTTTCAATTATAGTTGGCACACAATATAACATTAGTTTAAGGTTTACAACAAAGTGCTTAGACATTTATATAATTTATGAAGTGATCACCTCGATACTTCTAGTACCCATCTAATTATACAGTTATTATAATATTATTGACTATATTTCTTATGCTATACTTTACATCCCCATGATTATTTCGTAACTATCAATTTGTATTTCTTGATTCATTCCCTTTTTCCACCCTCCCACCCCCTTCCCGTCTGGCAACCTCAAAAAGTGTATCTATGAGTTTATGTTTTATTTATTTTGTTCCTTAGATTCCACATGTAAGTGAAATCATATGGTATTTATCTTTCTAGTTCTGACTTACTCCACTCAGCACATTATCCTTTAGGTCCATTTGTGTTGTTCCAGATGGCAGATTAATTTTCTTTCTTTCTCTCTTTTCTTTCTTTTCTTTTTCTTTCTTCTTTCTCTTTTCTCTTTTCGTCTCTGTCCATCCATCCGTCCTTCCTTCCTTCCTTTCTTCCTTCCTTTCTTCCTTTCTTCTTTCTTTTTCTTCTTTCTTTTCCCTTTCTTTTCTTCCTTTCTTCCTTCCTTCTTT
>NW_024340851.1:1587963-1637963 GCF_902729225.1 Pteropus medius
ACCTAAATTGAGAAAACAAATATTTGGATCACTTTTATGATTTTTATTTTTTTCCATTCACTCAGTCCATACTTTTTGATTGATCCATTTGTATTTAAATTTGATCCATTTATATTTAAAGTAATTACTCATAGGGAAGGACTTATGTTTGCCATTTTGTTCTCTATATTTTAGTATAACTTATAGATTTGTACCTCATTTACTATATCACCTCCTTCTTTGTATTTAGTTGATTTTGTTGCAGTAACACATTTATTAATCTTTTTAAATTTCCTTTTGTGTACATTTTATAGATTTTTAGGGTTACGATGGGAATTACATATATCATCTTAATGTTGTAACAATTCATTTTTATTGATACCAATTTAACTTAAATTGATGTTAACAATATAATGTAAAGGCTTGAAAACATTTGCATGATTGAACTTGCTCTCTTGTGACTTTTTCTTTAGCATGAGGAAAACATGCTCTAATTAACCTGGTCTTCTGATCCAAGATAGATGAGAAAAACCTCCCCTGATAATGATTCACAAACTTGCAATGAGAAACAAAGCCACACAACTGCTGTCAGCCCAGATAAGCTGAACCTGAGCTAACATGCAGATATGTAAACCATAAAAATTGATTGTTATTTTAAGCCACTGCATTTTTAGTGGCTTACAACACAGGAAGAGCTAACTAAAAAGAGCTGAAATAATATATGCATACTGATTTCACTCTCCTTTCTCCCTCTGATCTTCTGGTTCTCCCCACTGGCTAAACCCAATAGAAAGCCAAGGGTAAGGATGAACATCAATGTATCCCACATAGGTAGGTCTGCTGGGGAAAACAACAGGGGGGATAAAGATAGAGATTGGATTTTGAGGAGCAAATTGAAGATGTACAACACATGTTAAGGTAGCCATGAGTAGTTCTGCATGACTTGAGTTTCAGTTGCAGAGAGGAGTGACAGTAGATGAGGACAAGTTGGTCATCTGGAGCCAGACTGTGAAAGCCTTTATGGTATATTAAAGGCTTTACCCTGCATGTGATGCCTGTCACCACTAAAAGTCTGGAAACCCACAGAGACTATAAAGATGATACAGAGAATTGAATCATGTTGATGGAAACAAAGAAATCAGGTATATTACTTTCTTTGGCCAGGCTAATCCAGATGACTTTCTGAAAGGCCCCTGGCATCTTGAGCTTTAGATTCAATTTTTAAATTCCCTCTTTTGTATCCCAGGTTCCCTGCATGAATTTCCTTAGTATAGGAAAAACATGTACTTCTTCACTTTTATCCTTGGCTATTCCATAGGTAACTAATAGGTGTCAGACCTTCTGATTACTCCTACAAAGTCCATTTTGTGTTGCTTTTTATAGTGTTTGCTCATATTAAAATGATAAAATAAACCAACCTTCCCGCATTTCAGTCATTTTTACCATTTCCTTTTTGAAAAGTTCCTTTTTTATAGTACTTGTATTCTGACAGCCCTGGAGTGGCCAGAGGAGAAGGCCTTCTCTCTTATGAAATTCACAGTTTCTAAAACATGTAAAGGTGATTCTAAGACAGTTCAGATAAAACATGTTCCTTGGAGCTCTTTCAGCCAGTTGTGAAACAAAGAAGTATGAAAGTATCATGGTGAAAAGAAAGCAGAAAAAGGAAATGAGGACCCAAGCCAATGTGCACACAAAATCCCAGCTCTTTCCCTTCTTTTTAATAAATGTTCCCCCTCCATATGCTCCCAGAGCACTCAGAGGCTTCATATGTACTATCCTCACACACTACAGGTCTGTCCTACACTACACTCTACAGTTTTCTCTCATATCCACTCCCAATAAAACTCATCTATTCTCAGTTTGTCTTCCCCAGGGTTCTTGTTTTTCCTAGAGGAATAGCAGTAACTAATGGGTTAATCAAATAAATAAATCCAGTCAATGCATATGGACAACATAACAATGCCTTGAAGTTATTTTTTATCTAAAGAAAGCCTCTACTGTCAGATATGTGTGGTGGGCTAATAAAGAATTATTTTTGAGCAGATAAACTGTTCAAGCGGCAAGGTCAAACAACAGTAGGTGTCTACAGATTCTTTTTTAAGAAAGATGTATGTATTAGCACTGAAATAGTTATTTATTCCCATATTAAGTGGCTAATGTTGGTTGGCAGTGGTGGGGTGGGAAGGTTCTGCTCCATAAAGTCAGGGACCCAACCTGATGAAGTCTCTGCCATCATATAGTTGCACTATCTGGAACATGTCACCTCCAAGGCTATATATAGGGAGAGCAGAATGGAGTAAGCACACTGGTTCTTAGCTGACTCAGCCCAGAAGTAAGATATATCAACTCTAGCCAGAGTCGGTTGTCCAGAACTACTCACATAGCCAACCTAATAACAAGGGAGGTTGAGACAATATTTTGAATATTTAGTAAGCACTATCATCTCTGTCATTGTGGGTCTGGTTAACTGAAGGCCTTTTGTTTTGCTGAATAGTATTTGCAAGTTTGGAACTAGACATGAATTATTGGATATAGTAGAGGAGAGGTTAAGAGGTGTTGACAGTTGTCTTCCTTACCCTTCCCCCATGCAGAGCTCAACATCACCATTAAATACATTGAAACACAGAGTGTAATTTTGAAAGGCTGACATATTAATCTCGGCCAGTCACCTACATGTTTTGTCATAGACTTGGTCATTTCTGTCAGTAAGGAAGTATACAAAGTCTTTTTTCCTAGAAGTAGAGTTTAAGGTATCTTAGAGCAGGGGTCCCCAGGCTGCGGACCAGTACCAGTCCATGGCCTGTTAGGAACAGGGCTGCAGAGCAGGAGGTGAGCTACAGGCAGGTGAGCAAAGCTTCACCTGTATTTGCTGCCACTACCCAGCACTAGTATCACCGTCTCAGCTTCATCTCAGATCATCATGCATTAGATTCTCATGAGTACTGGTTCCTGATGCCAAAAAGTTTGGGGACCAATGTCTTAGAGGGATGAGTTCTGAGCATGACCTTTAAATCAGAGATCTTCAAAGTGGGATATGTACACCCAGTAAAAATACATGTAATGGTCCTTTTGCGTATAGGAATAAAATATTAGAATTTTATATGTATTTATTTTTATCCAAAATAATAAAGAAAATAAGCTTTACTTATATTTAATGTAAGAATTAGCAATGTTATATGTGCTACACATAAATATAATCCAACGAAGTTACATGTTCGAATGTTTTTACCAGAAAAATGATCAAAAATTTTTGAAGACTTCTGATCTGGATTTTCCTTTTAGAAAATCACTTCCTAAAGTATCTTTTTCACTATACTACTGCTCCTCTCCCCTTTATGAAAGTGCTCTGAAGATCTGAAGAGGCACCTGTAGCAAGGGAATTTTGCAAAAGTGATCAAGCAAGAAGTATTACTTTCAGATGTCAGTCTAGGACATTGATATTTATGTTAGTATACTTTGACTTAGAAAATAGTTTTTCTACAAATTTTTTCCCTACACCTTTTTTATCCCACTGTCTTTTCTAAATGCACTAGGGAAATGTGGAAAGCTGATGTAGAACAACCCCTAGGACTCATCTCTTCATCTTTGCCACATTCCACTGAGAATGACTCATGCTTTATACTCTCTTGTCTCTGGTCTGGAAGTTTTATAAATACAGGAAACCAAAGAATTTCAGAGTTGTGAAATTAACATTGTGACATTAAAAATTAACTAGTTCTACCCAACATGCCTTAAATAAGGAAACCTGAGGTCTAGGAGAGAAAATTAATATTTGTAACAAAACTATTTATGCTATAATTGATCATATTCTTGTTTAAAATTTTTCCCTAAACCTTAAAGTGACCACCTCTTAAACATTTGTTCAATAAATGTTTATTCAATGCACACTTATCCTCAGCCTAACATTACACCCAATACTGAGGTTACAGGAGTGAATAAGAAACTCCAAAACCTTGTCTCTGTAGAGTTTATATTATGAAATTTTTAATAGAAAGAATAGCAAGAAGATTTTTCTTTTTACTTTTGCTTTTATTTTGTTTTGTTGGGTAACAAAACACCAACCAGCATTACCTAAGCCATTTCTTAATGATCCAGTTCTATCTTTATATTTACATTGGAAAGCATAAATTCACTTTTCTGTTTTTTTTAAAGTTCCAATATATTTTATCAAGATAGAAATGCTTCAAGTATACTATCTCATGATTATGAAAATTTTACAACTAATGGGACTATCACAAAAGTATGAGGTCACCAGAGCAAAGTAGGGAAAACAAATACTTAACCAGAAATATCCCTCCACTAACCATCCCCACATGCTTGAAATTGAACAGATAATTTTAGTAGTTCAGCATTTTATTGGAAAACAGATAAATTAGTGGGAAGAATGATTCTATCACATTACAAACATATCCCTGTGTTCCTTTAGGTAGCACCTTCTCAAATTCTTTTTATAGATTGCTAAATACTTCGCAGTAGGAAAAACTAAAAACTAAATTGTTTCACGCCATTGCTAAGTGTATATGAATCAGGATTCGTCCAAGAAAATATGAAATTATAGTAATGTAAAGAATATTTAAGTATGCTTTTTGTTTTACTAAACAGAAAGCTAAAATAAAATTGTTTTGGGTTCATTACAAATCACTGACAACCCTGCCTCCAAATACCTCATTCACTAATGCCAGAAATGCACTTTAGGAAGTATTGAGTTTTCTCTTGCCTTTGCCCAGATGCTTCTTTGTAAGTTTTTGTCACCTGGAGGAGAAACACATTTTCTCAATCCATCTGAGTAACTTAGTATACCAGGCCACTTTTTCCTATGATGGAAAGGGCATAGAGGGTTTTTTATAGGTGAGCTTTGACCTCAAACCTGAATTATTTCAGACTTTCCCACAAGCTGGAGAACCCTCAGAATGCAATGGCTGTAAAGTTGTCCCTCTCTAGTGTCCACTTGCCTCCCTCACCCAAAAGTATCTATTGTCTGTCATATTCTTGGTAAACTGTGTAATCCCAAATGTATTCTGCATTTTTTATGCTTTCAGAATCAATTGCTCCACAAGCACTTGAGCCAGAGAAATATACAAACCCTATATATGTTCACCTGGGGCTTGAGGCCACGTGTCAGAGCACTGAGATACCCTCTGAGCTGTGTGATATTGACATCTGGAAGTGGAAACAGAGGCATAAAATCTAGAATTGTCCTCTGAGATGTCCTCTGAGCTGTGTGATATGGACATCTAGAAATGGAAGCAGAGGCATAAAATCTAGAATTCCAGCAGTCTCAGATAACATGGGTAGTTAAGTTTTATTTTAAACCCAACACAAGTACAACACCTGTGATATTTTGCTTCAATCCAGCCAAAGCTGATTTTGAGTCTGAAAATTAAATACTGGAAACAGTGGTAGTTTTCTGTTTTAGAGACATCAAGATCACCTAGGGTTAAAAAAGGGGGAGGGACTTTGTTATTGTCTCACTAGGTGGTATTATAAATGCCATTTCCCCTCTCTGGACTTCAGTGTTGCCATCTGTAATATGAGGAGGAAGGACTAAATGATCTTGGGGCCCCTGCAACTTTGACAGTCTCTGGTGCTATATGGATTCACCAAATCAAAACTGTGACTCAGTTATTCTATTTATCTTAGCAAATTATTCTGAAATAGTTAATTTCATTATATAACTTACTCTTCCTCTGCTGCTCCTCAAAATGTGATTTAAAAGCCAAATTAACCTATTCAGGGCTTTGTAGATCCTGCCTAAGAAATATAATCTGCAATGTTCTTATTGGCCCTTCCTCAGAATTTTGTCACAGTTTCCGACCTGATAGAATCTATTTTAAACTTTTTAATGCCCACCAAAGTTCTCTTTCAATCTTTTTGCTTACATTTTGCTAAACTGTGCTACTTACTCCTCCTTATCAATAAAATATCTCTGAATTTTTCTACCTCTGCTCCTATCATTTCCCTTAACCTGTATTACTATCTTGATCCTCTATAATTTGCTAAATACCCTAATGAGTATGACATCAGAAGGAATAGCAGAATAAGCACTTCTGAAAATTTTCTTCCATAAAAGCAATGGTAACACTGGCAAATATTGTGAAAATTATCTTTCCAGAACTTTGGAAATTAACAAAAAACTTGCAAGAATCCAAGTTTTTATTTATTTAAGAAAAGTAGCTGAATCAGTATAGTGAGCTTTGTGGCCCTTTGTCTATCCCCACCTACTCATCTCCATGGTGGTCATGAAAAGCAACAGCCTACAATCATGGTGAAAACCTGTAGCCAGGCTGCCACCAGTGGATGTTCTTGCAACTTTACTGAAGTTGTTGATTAGAAAGAACCTACCTCAACACAATGAAAGCAATTTACGAAAAGCCCAAATCTAACATCATGCTCAATGGTGAAAATGTCAAAGTTTTCCCACTAAGATCTGGACCAAGGCAAAAGTGCACAGCCTTGACAACTTTATTTAACATGATTTAGGAAGTTCTGTCCAGAGAAAATAGTAAAAAATAAAAGAAATTAAAGGTATCCAAATTGGAAAGTAAAATTATTTCTGTTTGAAGATGACATGATGGTATAGTAGAAAATCCTAAAAAAAAACTTTACCAAAAAACTGTTAGAACTAATCAACAAGTTTAGTAAAGTTGCAAGATACAAAATTTACATACAAAATTTAGTTATATTTTAATACACAATGATCTATCCAAAAAAGAAATTAAGAAAACAATCCCATTAACAATAGCATCAAAAATTTATTTGTGTCGTCTTCAATGTACTTTATCAATGTTTTATATTTTTCAGTGTATAGGTATTTTACCTCCTAGGTTAAGCTTATCTTTAAAGATAAATGGAAGAACATCTCTTGTTTATGAATGAAAAAAATTAATATTGTTAAAACATCTTTATCACTCAACGTAACCTATAAAATCAACGCAACCCCTTTTAATAGACATTTTTAAATGACAATGACATTTAAAAAATAAACTTCAATGACATTTTTTAAATAAATGACATTTTAAAAATAAAATTTTAAATAATATTTTTGAAATAAATTTCAATTACTATTTTAAACATATATTTTTTAAATCCTAAAATTTATTTGGAACCACAAAAGATCCAAATAGCCAATGCAATCATTTGCAAGAAGAACAAAGCTAGAAGTATCAATTCCCCGATTTCAAAACATATTAGAAAGGCACAGTAATCAAAACAGTATGATACTGGCCTAAAAACAGACCAATGGAACAGAATAGAGAAAACAGAAATAAAATCATGCAGGTATAGTTAACTGATTCTTAGCAAGGGTGTCAAGAATATACAATGGTGAAGCAATAGCATCTTTATTAAGTGGTGATGAGAAACAAGATATCCACAAGAAAAATAATTAAATTGGAACTTTATCTTATACTGAACAGAAAAATATCATCTCAAAATGGAATAAAGACTTAATTGTCAAATCCAAAAAAATAAAATTCTTAGAAGAAACCAGAGAAAACACTTCTAGAACTTATACTTGGCAAAGATTTTTTAGATATGACACAAAAAGCACAGGCAATAAAAGCAAAAATCAATAAGCGGGACTATATAAAATGAAAAAGCTTTTGCACATCATGGGAAGCAATAAAACAATGTAAAGGCAACCTATATAATAGGAGAAAATATTTACAAACCATATATTTGGTATGAGATTAATATCCAAAATGTATAGCAACTCCTATAACACAATACTGAAAATAATCCCAAAGACCCCAGTTTAAAAATGGACATTAACCTGAAAAGTCATTTCTCCAAAGAAGACATCTAGATAGTCAACAGATATGTGAAACAGTGCTAACTTTAATAATCATCAGGACGATATAAATCAAAACCACAATGAAATATCATCTTACACCTTTTAAGATGGCTATTATAAAAAATAAAAGATAAATGTTGGTGAGAGTGCAGAGAAAACACACTGTTAGTGAGAATGTGAAGTGTTATAGCTACTATGGAAAACATATAAAAATTCCTCAAAAATCTAAAACTAGAACTCCCATAAGATGCAATAATCATACTTTCGGGTATATATCCAAAAGAATCAGTCATTACATTGAAGAGATATCTGTACTCCTATGGTCATTTTAGCATTATTCACAATAGCCAAGGTATGGAAACAACATAAATGCTCATCACTGGATGAATGGATAAAGAAAATATTATATATATACTTTAATATTATAAATATTATATACATACATACATACATATAGATATGCATATATACACATATGTATACATATATGCACATATGTATATATGTATAAATATGTATGTGTTCATACACACATATATGTGTGCATATGTATACATATGTACGTATATATGTACATGTGTACATATATGTATATGTGTGTGCATGTATGTATATATGTGTGTGTATATAATATTTATAATATTAAAGTATATATATAATATTTTCTTTATCCATTCATCAATGGCTATTATCTACACACACACACACACACACAATTGGTTTTAGAAAAGAAGGAAATCCTGCATTTCCGACGACAGGGATATTATGGTGGGTATTATGCTAAGTGAAATGAGTCCGACAGTAAAAGACAAATACTCCATGTTATCAATTTATTGTGGAATCAAAAACAAAAAAGAGACAAACTCGTAGAAATAGAGAATATGTAGTTGTTAAAGGCTGGGGATTAGGAGAGTTTGGCAATAAGCAGTGTCCACTGCAGAGCATTATTGGGATTTGTATGGATACTCTAATCCAACTAAAGTTGGCATTTTCAAGGTCTGGCACATTGTCAAACATTTACTAGATGCTCACAGAACATTTATGTAGGGAATGAATAAAGAGGGGTCAGAGTTCAGTGGTTCTGATAATAAATCACGTTATAAGTAAGATTATAGTTTATACTTTCACATTTACTGTTTAGTGGTTTTTAGTATACTGCCAAATTGTGCAACAATCACTACTAATTCTAGAAAATTTCCATCACCCCAAAAGAAACTACATATCCATTAACAGTCCTTTCCCATTTTCATATAACCTCAGACCCTAGAAACCACTAATTTAATATGTTTCAACAAATTTGCCTTTTTTAGACATTTCATAAAACTGGACTCATAATATTTGAAATTTTTATTCTGGCTTCTTTCACTAGGCATACTTTCTTTTCAATTTTATCCATATTGTAGTATGTATCAGTTATTTCATTAGTTTTTATGGCCAATTACTATTTCATTGTATGGATATATCACACTTTGTTCATTTATCAATTAATAGATATTTGTATTGTTTCCACTTTTTTGGCCATTATGGATAATGTAGAAATGAACATCCATGTATAAGTTTTTGGGTGAGCATAGGTTTTCAATTCTCTTTGGTAGATATCTAAGAGTGGAATCTGTGGTTGTATGGTAACTCTATATGTAATTTTTGAGGAATTATCAAATTCTTTTCCAAAGTGGCTGCATCATTTTATATTTCCCCCAGTAATGTATGAGGGTTTCGATATCTTTACCTCCTTGTTATCATTTGCTATTATCTCTTTTTTATTATAGTCATCTTAGTGTCGAGACTGTGTGTGTTTGTGTGTGTGTGTGTAAACATGCATATGCATTTGCAAGAAAGTCATCAAAATCAACATTCAAAAGATATAGTTCTGGTCAAGATGGTGGACAAGAATAATACTGTGCTTACTTCCTCTCACAAGGGTAAAGGTAAAGGGGGTCAAATATATGGTGATAGAAGGAAATTTAACTTTGAGTAATGAACACACAATACAATGCACATATAACATATTATTGAATTGTACACTTGAAACATATAATTTTATTAACCAATGTAACCAATGTTAATGAAAAAATTACAACTAAATTACAGAACAGCCATCATTGGGAGTTGCCTGAAATCTAGCTAAACAAAAGTCTTACAACTGGGAACATACACTAGAGGCCACCTTGAGATTGGTAAGAGGCGGGAAATGCAGAACAGATCTTACATCTGAGTGTAGTGGTTGAGATCAGGAGGGAAATCTCAACTGTAGATATCTCCCAGGAAGAGCAAAGAATTCTGGCTCTGCAAAGACCAAGTTTTCAGTGCCAGGAAGAGAAATCCCCACAACTTCTGGCTATGAAAACCAGTGGAGATTATGGCTGAGCGAGACAGAGAGTGGCTGGAATTGCAGACATTCCTCTTAAGGGAGCACCATACACACTTACTCACTGAAAGACTCACTCTGAGCTTTAGCACTGTGGCAGCAGCTTGAAAGGTGTCAATGAAATATGAGGAGGAACTAAATTCTCTGACTTCAGGGTGAGGGCTAGAGGGGCAGCTTTCTCCCAGACAGAAGTGCTGACAGAATCCATTGTTCCTTTGTTGAACCCTCTCCCCTCCTGGCCTATAGACGCAGGCTGACATAAATGGCCTCATCCATTAATCTGATTAACACTGGTCACCCCAACCTGGAGATTCCCTGAAAACACACCCCACCCAAATTGTGTGATAACCCAAGCCACTGTCAGTGGATTTTTCCATACAGCCTGTCTTGGCCAACTCTGAAGACATTCCTAAAATCTCTCAAAGGTTTGCAAAACACAAACAAGCAACATCTGGCTTTGGTGTGCATCATACCACTTGATGAGCAGCATAAAGCATGGAAATAGTGGCAACCAGTCTCTTGAGGCACCTCCAAGCCCAGCATGGGGGGCTGCCATCAATGAATTGCTTGGTTACTCTTCCAGGCAGCCTGAGGCAAGACACAAGCTATGCCTGAATGTGGCCTGCAGGGAGCCCTTCCCAGGAGGCTCCAGGGCCAGTAACCCCTGTGGATGGCTTCAGACTGAGCCAGAGCACCACCTGGGATTGCATCTAAGGAAAACACATCCAAGGAGCAGACTGGGAAGTCACCACAAACTGCTAAAGCAAATCCTGCCCTGCAGTGTCAGCTCCTGCACAATAGGTTCTCCATTGTAGTTAACCACCATCCTCACAACAAATTATCTCTGAGGGTCAAACTATCCCACTGATGTGTCAATAGCAATTAAGGCTCAACTACAAGAGGAGGAAGGGCACACACAACTTATACAAGGGACACACCAGGAGCACCTGACTCAGGTGACCAGAAAGACTATGCCACTGTGCCTCACAGGACACCTACTACCTAAGGCCACTTTACTAAGACTGGGAGACATAGTAGCCCTACCTAATACATAGAAACAAATACAAGGAGGCAGCCAAATTGGGGAGACAAAGAAACACATCCCACATGAAAGAACAGAAGAAAGTTCTAGAAAAAGAAGTAAACAAAATGGAGACAAGCAATCTATCAGATGCAGAGTTCAAACACTGGTTATAAGGATGCTCAATGAACTTAAGGGAAGAGTAGATGAACTCAGTGAGATCTTTAACAAAGAGATAGAAAATATAAAGATAAAAAATGTAAAATAGAACCAGTCAGAAATGAAAAATACAATAACTGGAACAAAGAAAACATTAATGGAAATCAGCAGTAGATTAGATGAAGCAAAAGACTGAATCAGTGATTTAGAAGATAAGGTGGCAGAAAACACCCAATCAGAACAGCAACAAGAAAAGAGAATCCAAAAAAAAAAATGAGTTTAGTTAAAAGGGCCTCTGGGACAATATCAAACATACCAACATTAGCATTATAAGGGTACCAGAAGGAGAAAAAAGAGAGCAAGGAATTGAAAATCTATTTCAAGAAATTATGATGGAAAACTTCCCTAACCTGGCAAAGGAATAGACATACAATACAAGCCTAGGAAGCACAGAGTCCCAAAGAAGATAAACCCAAACAGGCTCGCACCAAGACACATAATTAAAATGCCAAAGGTTGAATACAAAGAGAGAACTTTAAATGCAGTAAAAGAAAGGCAGCTAGTTACTTACAATGAAACTCCCATAAGACTGCTAGCTGATTTATCAACAGAAACTTTATAGGCTAAAAGAGATATGCATAAAATATTCAAAGTGATGAAAAGGATATACAACAACCAAGAATACTTCACCCAGCAAAGCCATCATTTAGAATTGAAGGACAGATAAAGAGTTTTCCAGGCAAGAAAAAGCTAAAGGAGTTCATTAACACCAAACCAGTATTACAGGAAATATTGGAGAGACTTAAGAAGACAAAAAAAAGGAAAAAAAGATTAAAAAATATGAATAATAAAATGGCAATAACTACTTATCTGTCAATAAATATTTCAAATGAAAAAGAATTAAATGCTCCAATCAAAAGATAGGGTGACTGAATGGATAAGAAAAACAAGACCCTTAGATATACTACCTACAAGAGACTTACTTCAGTTTGAAAGACTACACAGACTCAAAGTAAAGGGATGAAAAGATATTTCATGAAAGTGGAAACAAAGAAAAAAAATCTGGTGAAGTAATACTTATACCAGACAAAAGACTTTAAAACAAAGGTTATAATAAGAGACAAAGGAGGACCCAGAAATCCCACTTCTGGATATTTAGCTGAACAAACTTGAAACACTATTTCGAAGAAACATATGAATCCATATATTCATTGCAGCATTACTTACAATAGCCAAGATATGGAGGCAACCTAGGTGTCCATCAATTAATGAATGGATAACAAAGAGGTGGTACATATATACAATGGTGTATTACTCAGCTATAAAAAAGAATTAAATCTTGCCGCCCGTAACAACATGGACAGTGCTAGAGGGTATAGTACTCAGTAGAATAAGTCAGACAGAGAGAAACAAATGTCATACGATTTCATTTATATGTAGAATCTAAAGAACAAAATAAACAATGAAAGAATATAGAAACAAATTCATAGATGCAGAGAACGTTTTGATGGTTGCCAAATGGGAAGGGATGTGGAGGGGAGGTGGAAAAGGGAAAGGAATTAAGAAATTGGTAGTTACAAAATAGTCATGAGGATGTAAGGTATAGCATGAGGAATATATTCAATTATTGTATTAATTATGTGTGGTGTGAGATGGGTACTATATTTATTGAGATGTTCCCTTCAGAAGTTATATAAATGTCAAATCACCATGTTGTACACCTGAAACTAATATAATATGCCAATTTAATTGAAAATTAAAAAATATTTTTAAAAATTACAACTAAATTATAGAACAGTCAACCTGGAGAACCATCTGAAGTCTAGCTGAACAGAAGACCTATAACTAAGGATATAAAAAAGAAGCCACCTCAAGACTATTAGAAGGGGCAAAAACCTGAAACAGGTTGGTCCTATACCCATGTGATAATTTGGAAGGATATCTCAGCTACTTCCCTCTAAACTGTGAGGAGTCTCAGCCCCACACCAGGCTTCCCAGTCTGGAGCACCAGGGCTGGAAAAAGGAGCCCCCACAACATCTGGCTAGGAAAATCAGCATGGATTCCACCAATTCAGATGAGATGGAAATTTGTGGGAAACATGGGTGTTCCTTGTAAAGGAATGGTGCTCAGATTCTCATTTCCAAGCACTCACCCTGGGCTCCAGAGAAGGGAATATCAGCTTAAGAGGTGCCAAAGATATAGAGGGCAAGACTGAGTTGAGTGGTTTCAGGACCAGGATTAGCGGCACAGCTGTCAGTGTCCCTGTGTTGGGCTCTCCTCCCATGTAGCCAGTGGGTGGGTGACATCTTTCCTGTGTTGAGCTCTCCCCTCACACAGGCACATCTGAACTTTCATAAGCTCTGCTTACTCCACCCTGATAACACCCTGGGAATCTACCCCACCCAACTTGTGCAACACAGAGGCTTTTTTCACAAATGGCAGGCAGCTAGTGTTGGCCCATGCTGCAGTCTTTTTTGGACATCTCTCAGGGGTTTGCACAGTGGCTAGCCTTGGTACGCTCTGAGACTTTTGCAGAGTGGACCCAGGCTCAAAACTAAGGCCAAATCTGAATCTGCATTAACCCATTGAACACCACTTGCCCCACACTCGTGACTCCCTGAGACTCCGCCCTACTCAACTCCCATGACAACCAAGGCTCTTTCAGAGACTTAGCCTTATCAACTAGAAGGTAGCTGCAGGTCTTGGGTATCCTGAATCTTTTGATGAGCTACCCCAGGCCTGGTACTGGTGACAGCCAGCCTCAGTTCACAGTGTGACTTCTCCCACGCATGTTCAGGTCCAGCACAGTCAACAAACAAATGTAAATTGTTTTCTAGCTCCTATCAGATAGCCCAGAACCAAGCACAGGCAGTGGCTGGTCTTGGCCTGCAAAGGATCTCTTACAAGAAGTTCCAGAACCAGCTCACCTAGTGGCCAGTTTTTAACCACAACAGAATACCACCCAATTAGCCCACAAGTGGCACATCCTAAGGGTGGTCTTGACAGGCACCAGAGCCCACTGGGGCAAATCTCACTTATGGTGTCAGACCTCACACTACAGATTATACACTGTGGCAGTGACCAATTTTCTTAGCCAATAAGCCTGAGGGCCAATCCCATACACTGATGTGTAAGTAGCTATCAAGGCTCAACTACAACAGGAAAGCACACACAATCTACACAAGGAACACTCCTGGAGCATCCAGCTCAGGTGACCAGGAAGACTATGTGACTGTGCTCCACAAGACACACTGAAAAGACTGAAAACATATCAGATTTACATAATACATAGAAACAAACACAGAAAGGCGGGCAAAATGAGGAAACAAATAATATGTCCCAAATTAATGAACAGAGGAAACCTCCAGAAAAAGAACCAAACAAAATGGAGGCAAGCCATCTACCAGATACAGAGTTCAAAACGATGGTTGTAAAGATGGTTAAGGACCTTAGTGAGAACTTTAAGAAGAGATAGTAAGCATAAAAAAGGACATAGAAACCATAAAAAAGAACCAGTCATAAATGAAGAGTACAATAACTGAAAGGAAGAATATACTGAAAAGAATCAACAGCAGATTAGATGAAGCAGAAGATCAAATCAGTGATTTAGAAGACAAGATAGCAGAACACACCCAAACAGCTAAATAAATAAATCAATAAATACATAAATAAATAAATAAATATTATTTAAGCTAGTTTAAAGGACCTCTGTGACATCAAGCATCACAACATTTGCATTATAGGAGGACAGGAAAGAGAAGAGAGAGAGAAGAAAAGATTGAAAAATTTGTGGAGAAATAATGACAAAAAATTTCACTATTCTGGTGAAGGAAATAGACATTTAAGTCCAAGAAGCTAAGAGATTCCTAAACAAGATGAAGCCAAAGAGGCCCACACCAAAATGCATCATAATTAAAATGCTGAAGGTTAAAGACAAAGAGAATCTTAAAAGTGGCAAGAGAAGGGCAGCTAGTAACATACCAGAAAGCTCCCACAAAGCAGTCTACTGATTTCTCAACAGAAAATTTGCAGGCCAGAAGAGATCAGCATGAAATATTCAAAGCAATGAAAAGCAAAGACCTACAACTAAGGCTACTTTATCCAGCATGGCTATTATTTAAAATTAAGTGTTAGATAAAGAGCTTCCTAGACAAGAAAAAGCTAAAGTAATTCATCACCACCAAACAAGCATTGCAAGAAATGTTAAAGTGTCTACTTTAAGAAGAATAGAAGAAAAAACATACATATAAATAATAAAATGGCAATAACTATGTACCTGTCAATAATCACTTTAAATATAAATGGATTAAGTGTTCCAAAAGGCATAGAGTATCTGAACGGACAAGAAAACAAGTCCCTTACATATGCTGTTTATAAAAGATTCACACAGACTGAAAGTAAAGGGATGGAAAAAGATATTTCATACAAAAAATCTAGGGTAGCAATACTTATACAGAGTGGACTTTAAAAAAAGGCTACATTGAGAGACAAAGAGAGATGTTATATGATAATAAAGGGATCAATCAATCTAACAAGAGCATATAACCCCTGTTAACATTAATGCACCAAACATAGGAGAACCTAAATACTTAAAGCAAATATTAATCAACGTAAAAAGAGAGATTGACAGCAATACAGTCATAGTAGGGGACTTTATCATCCCATTAACATCAAGAAATAGATCTTCCAGACAGAAAATCAACAAGTAGACAGTGGCATTAAATGAAGCATTAGATCAGATAGATTTAACTGATATTTTTAGAGCACTTCACTTCAAAGCAGAAGTATATATATTTTCAAATGCACATGGAATATTTTCCAAGGTAGACCACATGTTAGATCATGAAACAAGTCTCAATAAATTTGAGAAGGCTGAATTATACCAATTATCTTCTCTGACCACAATGGTTTGAAACTAGAAATTAATTACAAGAAAAAAAAAACCTGAAAAACACATAGAGGCTAAGTAACATGCTACTAAACAATGAATGGGTTAACAATGAAATCTAGAAAGAAATCAAATGATACTTTGACAAAAATGAAAATGAAAACACAATGACCCAAAATTTATGGGTGGAACACAGCAAAAGCAATCTTCTGAGGAGAAGACGTAGCAATAGTCTACATCAAGAAACGAGAAAAGTTTCAAATAAATAATATTATACCTAAAGGAACTGGAAAAAAGAAAAACAAAGCCAAAAGTTAGTAGAAGGAAGGAAATAATAAAGATAGAGCAGAAATAAACAAAATAGTGTCAAAAAAAAAAAAACAATAAGCTTAATGAATCCGAGAGCTGATTCTTTGAAAAGATAAACAAAATTGGTAAACTTTTAACCAGACTCATCAAGAAAAAAAAAAGAGAGAGAGACAATACCTAAATAAATAAAATTAGAAATAAAGTGGAAGTAATATTTGACACCACGGAAATATAAAGAATTATAAGAAAGTACAAGGAACAATTCTATGTCAATAAATTTGACAATCTGGAAGAAATAGATAAATTTCCTGAAACACGGAATCTTCCAACTGAATCAAGAAGAAACAAAATCTGAACAGACTAGTTACTAACAAAATTGAATCATTAATAGTACAAAAATCCCCACAAACAAAAGTCCTGGAACAGGACTTTTATGGGTCAATTTTACCAAACATTCAAAGACGAATTAATATCCTTTTCAAACTATCCCAAAATATTTAATAGGATGGAAGGCTCCCAACCTAATTTTACGAGGCCACCGTTACCGTGAATACAAAGGCAGACAAAGATGTTAGAAAAAATAAAATTATAGGCCAATATCCTTGATGAACACAGATGCAAAAATCCTCAACAAAAGATTAGCAAACTTAATTCAGCAATACATTAAAAAGATTATACAGCACAATCAAGTGGTATTTATTCCTGAGATGCAAGTTGTTTTCAATATCTGCAAATCAATTAATGTGATATATCACATAAACAAAATGAAGGATTAAAATCACAAAATTTAATCAATAGATGCCGAGAAATCATTTGTCAAATCCAGCATCCATTTATAATAAAAATTCTCAGCAAAGTGGAAATAGAAGGAACATACCTCAGCGTCATAAAGGCCACATATGACAAACCCTCAGCTAACATCATACACAATGTGGAAAGGCTAAAAGCATTTTCCCTAAGGTTGAGAACAAGACAAAGATGTTTACCTTTACCATTTTCATTCAACATACTGTTGGATGTCCTAGGTACAGCAATCAGACAAGAAAAAGAAATAAAAGATATCCTAATTGGTAAGGAAGAAAAGTGTCATTATTTGCAGATAACATAATACTATATAGAGAGAGAACTCTCAAGATTCCATCAAAAAACTATTAGAACTGAGAAATGCATTTTGTAAAGTAGTAGTATATAAAATTATGTTTAGAGATTAGTTGCATTTTTATATACCGATAACAAATTAATGAAAGAGAAATTAAAAAAAAATCTCGTTTATGGTTGCATTAAAAAAAGAAAATACCTAGGAATAAATTTAACCAAGGAGGTAAAAGATCTCTACTTGGAAAATTATGTCATTGAAGAAAGAAATTGAGGAAGATACAAATAAATGGAAGGATATACCGTGCTCATGGATAGGAAGAACTAACATCATTAAAATGTCCATACTACCCAAAGCAACCCATGGATTCAATAAATTCTTATCAAAATACAAATGGCATTTTTCACAGAATTTGAACAAATAATCCTAAAATTTATATAGAAACACAGAAAATCTTGAATGGTCATGGTAACCTTGAGAAAGAAGAACAAATTTGGAGGCATCATGCTGATATCGAACTATACTACAAGGCCATAGTAAACAAAATAGCATGGTGCTGACAGAAAAAATGGTCACATAGATCGATGAAACAGAATAGAGTCCAGAAATAAACCTACACCGTTATGGTCATTTAATCTATGATAAAAAGGAAGAAAAATATAGAATGGGGTAATGACAGCCTCGTCAATAAATGGTGTTGGAAAAACTGTACAGTTATATGCAAAATAAAAAAAGAAACTGGACCACCTTCTTACACCATATACAAGAATAAACTCAAAATGGATAAAAGACTTAACTGTAAGACCCAAAACCATAAAATTTATAGAAAAAACATAAGCAGTTATCTCTCTGACATTGCTCTTTGTAATATTTTTTTCTTGATATTTCACCTTGGGCAAGAGAAACAAAAGAAAAAATAAACAAATGAGATTACTTCAAACTAAAAATGTTTTTGCACAGCAAAGGAAACTATCAAAAAAAAAAAAACAGAAAGACAACCTACTGAATGAGAGAAGACATTCACCAACGATATAGTCAATAAAGGGTTAATATCCAAAATTTATAAAGAACTCACACGACATAACACCAAAAAACTAACAATCCAATTTAAAATGGGCAGAAGACCTGAATAGACATTTCTCCAAAGAGGACATAGAGATGGCCAATGGACATATGAAAAGATGCTCAAGATCACTAATCAACAGAGAAATGCAAATTAAAACCACGATATCACCTCACACGTGTCAGAATGGCCATCATCAATAAATCAACAAACAAGTATTGGTGAGGATGTGGAAAAAATGAAACTCTTGTGCACTGTTTGTTGTTGGGATTGCAAATTGGTGCAGCAACTATGGAAAATGGAATGGAGGTTTCTCAGAAAAATTTATTAAAGGTACCATATGACCTGGTAATTCCACTTCTAGGTATCTATCTAAAGTAATCCAAAACACTAATTCAAAAAGATATATGCACCTCTATGCTCATTGCAGCTTTATTTACAATAGCCAAACTATGAGAGTAACCTAAGTGCCCATCAACAGTTGATTGGATAAAGAAGAGGTACATATATACCATGGAATATTACACTGCCATAAAAAAAGAATAAGATCTTGCTATCTGCAACAACATGAATGAATCTAGAGGACATTATGCTAAGTGAATTAAATGAGACAGAGAAAGACAAATGCCATATGATCTCAGTTATGTGTGAAATTAAGAACAAAAGAAATGAACAAACAAAATGAATAGATGTACTGATACATAGAACAAACTAATCATTGCTGAATGGGAGAGTAGTTTAGGGGATGTATGAAAAAGGCCAAAGGATTAAGAAGTACAAATTTGTAGTTACAATATAGTCAAGGGGATATAAAGTAAAGCATAGGGATTATAGTCAATAATATTTTAATAACTGTATAGTGCCAGTTGAGTGCTGGGCTAATTGTCAGGGATCACTTATTAATTATATAAATGTCTAATAAATATGCTGTATATCTGAAAAAACCTAAACTGTTTAGGATTATAAATGAACTAAGAAGCTTTAAAGAACAGCAAGAGAATAATAAACACAAAATTCAAGGTAGTAGTTAGGTATGGAAGGTAGGCAGAGGGATCAGAGTAGGATGAGCATATGAACATCAGATGCATTTCTTAAGCTCTTTGGTAGACTCATTGGTGTTCATTTCTTTATTACTCTTTAACTTTATTCATAAATTACATAGATGCTTTTGTATACATTATATTTAATTAAAATGTGGATATATTTTTAATTAGTCAGCATTCAAAGGCAAGGAATTATTAGTGAGCTCACTCTCAGACATGAACAAAGTTTTGGCAGTATAATTTTTTTTTATGGGTAGCCCTCCACTGGTGTGCATTTGTGTGTAGTGAGGGTGAGAAAGTGGATATAACTCAATCATGACTATCCCTAACATCCAGAAGCTACATCTATTGGAAATAAAAGGTATTGTTTTACCCTTGTCCACAAACATTATCTACAAGAAAATGAAATATGTTGGAGACAGGAAAACAATTCCATCCTCAGAAGTATTGCCAACATATCTTTGTAGCTGCTTATGAATACATGGATAGGTTCCTTTCAGATAACTCCTGTGAATGGGAATAATTGCAGTGACATCTAGGGAAGCACCGCATGGACATGTCACATATTTGTTAAACAAAAACTAACAGCAACAAGAAAAACACCATGGAGTCTGGGCTTTCTGAAAATCCATAGAATACAGCTACTGGCTCCCTCTGCTGGTGAGCTCCAAAGGGTTGGATAAGAAGTGGCAAGTGATGCTTAGCTCTAGAGTGTTAGCAGCAAAGGCTTCTGTAAGGCTCTGAAAGTAATCATGCGGATACTAGGTGGCATTTTTCAGGAGATTTGAGCAACTGAAGAACCACTTAAGTTAAACATTGAAAACACAATCCTGCACACATCTAGGTAATTTTGGCTTAAAGAAAGGTGTATTAGAAACAAAGAAAAATAAAAGGCTGATAGTCTTAAATTCACCAGCAGACTGTAGAAAGCTATGATATTAGAATTTAATTTTAAGATTTTTAAACTGTCATCTAACTATGCTGGTAAAAAAAATGCTACATAGAAAAGCTAAAATTGTATTAAAAGGCAATCAAGAAGGCATGTAGTCATTTGCTAACTACTATATTTGATAATTATCAATAAACAATTCATATGGCACTTCAGAGACTACCATGTTTGCTTAGAATTAGGAAATTTTGGGATTTTGCTCAATCCCCCTAAGTCATGATTGTCAATTTATAGATAAGTCCACTAAAGAGAAACAAGGTTATTTGGTTTTCCCTATATAGTAATATGGACATGATGATGATGATGATGATGATGATGATGATGACGACGACGACGACGGAAGTGGTGGTAATATTTATTAAAGTCTTACTGTCCTTCCTTAGACCAGGTATATGTATTATTTCATTAAATTCTCACATGATTTGTGAGATATAGGACCTGTTACTATATCCATTTCATTGATGAGGAAATAGAGGTTAAAATAGTTTAAGTAATTTCCTCCAGGTTACACAACTCTAAAATTGCAGAGTTGGAATTAAGATACCAAGTAGTCTGACTCCCAAAAGCTGTACAGCCTCTTTAGTTACTGCTAACAATTGGGTGAGCCAGGACTTAACATTTCCTAACTGCAATGCTAATGTTCTTTCCATTCTCTCTTTTGACCCACAACAGAAGGCTCTTTGCACCATCAAAAAGGCTGGGAGGCCACACTTATAAATGATGATGGTCAAATGGATTGTGTCTTTGTGGACATAGGTAGGTAGCTGGACACTGCATCCAGAAAAAAATTGGTGTATAGTCCAAGTACTTAGAACTACCTATTTTTTTCTTAAAACAAACAAAAAACAAAAACAAAAAAACATCCTTTTAAGCCAAGAAAAAGGTGGTAGCCCAGCAGATGAGACTGTTCAAAGGAAAATTTGAAAGCGGCCCTCTTAGCCCCAGCTGCAATTTGACAAATGCAAAGAGCTATCATGTGCCACTGCTGGAGGAAGCTGGAGTTAGCACACCCCCTTGCAAGTTGGTTTCTCTATTTCTCATCTCATAATCACTTGGGTGGCTGTTTCCATGACACCCACATTTCAATTTCCCAGCTTAACCACATTCAAACAAGAATGCAGGCCTTGGTTACAGCAGCTGCGAACTGTTTTATCATGTGTCTAACAGGCACGGCTTATCTACTTTCCTCTATATGTGCAATAGGACGGTGTGGGGTGGGTGTTCAAAAAATAGCAATAAAACATTACCTGAAAGATATTTAGAAGTTTCAAAGCTAAAGAAACATATTTTAACCTACACAAAAGAAGGCAAAATCAGAAAAGAAAGGAGGAACAACTTTTTTCTGCCCTTGGCTTGTGGGGACAGGGGTGTGGCAATAGTGGCTTCTACTAGGCTGTTTCACAAGTGCGATATGAAAGCACACACCTTTTTTTTTTCTCTGAAATGGAGTGGTAGGCTTCCGGGACCCATAGAGAAAAGTGGTGGGGTGTGGAAGTCATTGCAGACACTAAAGAAAACCTAAAATGTAAGCTAATAATATAGGCTGCTAGGTTGTATTTCATTTTGAACATGTACACATGAACAACAAAGAAATAATTGTGTTTAAATGCACTTGCTTGCTGAAAATCTGGACAAAGAACATTGTAGTAGAAATTTCCATAGAGAGAAAAAAAGATTAGGAATCAACTTGAATATTTACTCGTGTGAAAAAGATAAATAGTAAACTTGTCAAATGGCCTAGGAACTTTAGGTATGAACATGCAAAGAGAATACACAATCAAATACACGAACAAGCATGTATATATTTATATATGAAGCCTTTGTATATACCCAGTAGAGAAAGCTTGCTGGCTAGTGCACATCCCACTTGAACACAACGTATATACAAATATGCCTCACATTAAGGAGTGTTTTCAAGTTCATTGTAATCAACCAGACAAATAATATTCTAAGCTTATATGAAACTGGTAGCAAAGAGGGCATGATGAGGAATTCTTTATCTTAAAATAGTGAAAACAAACACTATTTCACCTCGTTTAATCATCACAACAAGCCTATGACATAGATTCTATCATTACATTATACAAATGAAGAAACTAAGGCACAAAAGTATTAAATAACTTGCTAAAGATTGCATTGCTAATAAGTCAAGTTTTGACTTTAGGCAGTCTGGTACCAAAGTCTGTGCTTTTCACCATTGTAGTTAGCAAGTGGAAAGAAGTCCTTCAAATCCAGTGGAAAAAGTGGGTGCTGACCCATTCCACCCTTTTCCCATCCTAAGCTTCTATGTATTTTTTTTGTGAGTTGCTGTTCTATGTCAGTGGGTGGGTGGGTGGGAATTTAAGTCTTAGAGATATTTTAGATGGGGAAGAACATGTGGTTTGAAAAGTAATTGTTATTTGCTGAGAAAATGACCTCTTTGTAATGAACCCAGAAAAGACTCTTCTTTTCCCTTAGCCTCTTACTGTTAAAACTGTACATGATCTAGATCTTACTTTAGATTGCATTTCCTTTAAAAGAGAAAATACATGTTCAGAATGATTTTTGGACAACATTTTAAGCAAATCTTCAAGATTTTCCCCTCAGCTATTATTTCCTGGTTCATGAAAAGAACTGGGTCATCTAACACATTCTGTTGTATTTGCTGGAATTGGATTTTTACTGTAATATTTATATCCATGGGTGAGATGTTTGGTACATTACCATTTCATGCAGATAGATTAAAGCAGTCTTTTAGCCGATATTTCTTATTATTCAGTGCTCAAGGAAGCTTTTCCCAGTTGGTTGAACCTTTACAAATGGACATCTTTCCATTTTTAAGCAAGACTTTTGATACGCAAAAGTGTCACCTCTTTTCAGACCCCTCTTCCAGAGAGATTGAATCTCACTAAGTAGATCCTGGACCACTGGAAATGTGTAAACTAAGCACACCAATGTTTTTCTTTAAATATCCACCTATACAAATATATAGACTCATGGATTAGACAAAGAAACTATAACACTCTAAATATAGGCAATTCTGATAGTTATCTCACTCATGTTAATTACAGATGGTATGCACAAAGTAGTGAGATTAAGTTGGCTTTCTCTAAGGGCCATTATTATTAATTCTTTGTATTGTTTTTATTTTATTGCAAGGAGTATAGACAACTGAGAAACTATTAAGGTATTGCTTGTTTATAAATATGCCTGGAATTTTAACTGAGGCCTAAGAGAGGAGGAAGGAAGAAGAATTTTAAAGGTAGTATGATCTAACTGTTGATTAAACATAAGAGTTCAATAATAGGCACATTCAAGACAGTAGAATTGAGCCATGGCTTCAGTATAGGGTACAAAGTAACATCTCTGGTACTAAGGCAAAATCCTTTTGTCTTCTCTGAATGCAGTTCTGGGCCTGCTTTTAGGTCCTGAAGACTAGTATGTGAGCTATGATCCTGGATGACCAGATTTAAGATCCTGGCAGTTACCAAGATTTGCCTTCAGGATAAATAATATGTGAAAGTAGAAACAATAGTACTTATTGGAAAATTTAAATTTCCCAGATAAAGTGTTTAGAATATTTCTTATAAAAGATAATTACTGCATGAGATTCTTGAATGGCACAATAATGTAGTAAGGCTGGATTTACCTAAGCGACAACACAAAAGTTATTTTAAGTCCAATATCACCATTTAAAATATATCACGCCTATGTAGACTTGAGGCAGAATTACTGCAAACATTAAAGTTCAGGACCAGTGGCTCATAGATGGTTGGAAGTGTGAAAGTTAAGTGAAATTATAGAGGCACTTGAGTAGCGAATGAATTTCAACAAACAGGTGTCAATAAATTGCATTTGAGAATTACTAGTGATGTGAAACACATATACTTTTCTAATGAAGAAAAGCCATGAAATCTCTGGAGGCTCCACTATAAAGCTCAAGCTAAGTTGAAGTTAGTCTCTTTATGAATACCTCACATTCTCGGACACTATCCACTGCTGCTGATGAAATATGACCTGATCAACTGCTCAGACCACAGAGATATTTCACCTCAGGTTGGGGGATTTCATATATTCATGTTTCCGTCACACTTAGGAAAAGAATGAGAGCTGGCAGACTTTGAAAGACTATGATTCAACTTGGGGATTAAGCCTGAAAAAGAAGTGAGAGAAATCCAAGGAGGAGAAAAGGGAAGGTGTGAAATGGGAGAGTGGCTTGAGACCTTGCCAAGAGTGTTAGATTTTCTCTGGGTTCTCACTATGAACAAGTTGTTATTTTGAGATCCTTACCACTGCACACTACAGAGAGAAGCTATGGTGAGAATATTATAAAGAAATAAATAAAAAACACCATACATTGTATATGTATAGACATATACATGATATGGATTTATAAAGCAATTGAAAATATTGAGTCCCAGTTGGAAAGAACTATTTGTGTATCTGGACTATTCATTAGTCACATTGGCACTTATCTTTCTTTCTCTGAGCCACGTTTTCATTGAAAGTCATAAACAGAGGCAACAAGAGGATTGTTATAACATGGATAACTAGAACATTTGCAAAGTTTAACAAAATGGTGTCATCAGAACTATGAAAATATTTTCCCTAGAGTCAGGGTACAGTGTGGGTGGCACTACCTTGTCTAAGTGGAAAATGAGGGGGAAAATACTGGAATATATAGTGTCATGCCACCCTACAGTGTCAACGAGCTCACTTCTCTTTCCCCCTGTTATAACCAAATGCAAAATGTACACACAGGTGTTTTTGTTTACTAACTTTAATATAGACATATATAAGCTACACAAACCCCGTTTCCTCACCTAACTACTATTCTGTTTAGATTTTTACAGTGTCTTTATATATTATTAAACATAGCAGAATTCTTTTTCACAGAAGTTACCATTTTGTTTTAATTCTTTGTTACATTCAATTTTCTTCTACAAATGACCTTTACCTACTGTATCATATCTTTATCTCCCAATCTCTCTTAAAACCTGAATTCCCCATTTTCCCCCATAAAAACTCTATTACTTTTTTATTTTTAAAGCATTTCAAAAAGATTACTAAATCCTGTGGTGTTGAATTTTCATACAATAAAGATCAGGTTAATAAAGTAAATAGCTTCAGTAATTTATTTTAATTAATGACGTAAATTAAATGTCAAAACACTTTTTTGTTGTTTTTACTGTTCACTTTTTACTGTATTCTATTACCATCTTACCACTCTCCCTTACCTTCTCTATTTTAAAAATTCATTAGATTTTTGTTGGTACTTTACTTTGTTATACACCTTCGACTGTGATATTTCTCCAGTGAAAAACCTATCCCCAAATTATTTCAGATTTCAAAGTGAAAGAACACGGGGACTCCTATGTTCCGCCTTGCACAGTGACATAAGACACCTGAGCCCTAACCAGTGTCTCATCTTATTTACTAGGATTTAGAAAAAAATAGAGGGAGGGGGTGGTTATTGGTTTTACCTCTAGACTTAAATCCTTTACTCATTTACATTAAAAAGAATAAATTAAATTAATAAATAAAATACAGAGATGTCAGAAAATATTCCTGTGAATGTCACTAGTGACCCTCAATCAACACATAAAATAATATTTTCTCAGGTCTTCATTGTCCTTGACTTTTTAAATTGTTTGACATTGTTCACCACCACCTTTTGAAATTTTGTTCCCTTAGTTTTCTTAACACAATAGCTATCCTGATTTTCTTCCTGTCTCTGTGTTTATTTCCTTTTTTTCTCCTTTTGGTACAACTCTCCCCTTGCTCAGCCATTAAACATTATTCTTCCCCAGGTCCTTACATTCAAGACCCATTACTCTTCTCCTCATGCTGTCTACTAATGCTAAGCAAGCCTATCTATTCTTATAATTTTAACTCCTACCTCTGCACTGATGATTCCTAAACCTTTATTTCTTGCTTTATCTTCTCTCCTCTTTGGTTCTTAATGGTATTCTAAAACCTGCCCTGATCAAAGACAGTAGAATAGCTAAAGACATACTGTTCTTAGCTCTCTTGCATTTATCAATATTTAGAGGAAATTTATGGCCATGAGAAATGTTATTTGAAAGTGAAAATCAGCAATTTAGTCACCTGAAGACGAAAGAAAAACTGTGTGAAATGATCTATTCAGTTGTATTTGCAAACTGTGTAGATCAAAGTTTATGCCTCCTTCTACAAGTTTACATCAGGGGAGCAGTACAGCTTCTTCCAGGGATGCTCAGGATAGTTTAGGAGTACAAGTCTGTGCCTTCTTTTCAAGAGATATCTCAACATTAAAGGGAGAGTTTAAGATTTTGAACCCTACCATTATTATCTCCTCATCTAAAACACTATCACTGCTACTTCCAGTGACAACCTAGTCTAGATTGAACTTAGCATCTCATAAGAGGCCAAAATACCTTGCTTTTACAATTATGCTGCCTACTCTGCCACTAATGTACAATGTGGATCACATGAGTCAGAAATACCTCCCCTGCTAGTTCTCAATAATCTCTTCTTTAAAGTGGGGGCAATAACGTCTGCTTTTCCTACCTTCTTAGGTTGCCTGAGACTCAAGAAGTTAATGAAAGTGAAGATGCTATTTACATAAGAGAATTTCATTAATCTCTATAATATGTATGTATATAATTCTACTATGTTGCTTCCTTTGAAAGGCATTTGAAATTGCTCTTTCATAGTGACTAAAAAATATATTTTGCTTGGGAATTTAGTTTGTTCTTTTGGTTTTATTCTAAGTTGCAAATGCTCAGATAACTCCTTGTCATTCATGGTGTAAATGCCCCACACTAGTACAGAACCTATACCTCAGCTTGTAAAACAAACATGCAGCCCAAAGTCTAGACTGTCATTTGAGGTTTATCCTGACCATCAGCTGAAGATGGCAGTTTTTGTGAATGTTTATGGTGAAATAAGAATCTATGTCTCATCTCTCTTGCTGTCCTGACACCTTTTAAAAAAGCGTATGTGTTTATATACTTGTCATAGTAATTTCCGAGAAGAACAATGTCAACATGTGGTAAGATAGCCTTTCATCTAGTAGGCAAGTTGCTCTTGCAGAAGGTGACTTAGGCAGTGCTAATGCTTTTGGAAAAGATGAACACTCAGCAGACATCCATTACTAAAACACATGGCACTGAGTGGAAGGAGATGAATAAGGAGTTGGAGAGACAATAATTTTATAATTTATTTTTTTTGTGACCATTAATGAAATCACAGAATCTAAGGGCTGACAGCAATTTTGAGGTTATCAGGTCCTGTGTTTCCCAAATTTCAATCATTCTTGTATCTCCTGCATGATTTTTCCATACCTGCTTATCACCACTTAATATATATGCATATCTTTCCTTAATTTATTTGAATTGCATTTTATTTAAAGTTATTTAACTTCCTTTAAAAGGACATATTACATTACTGTATGTTTAGAAAACAAATCACATCTGACACAAAGAGATGGTAATTGCAAAAAATAAATACTAATTTATTATAAATAGTAATTCATTAGTTATTAAAATATTTGTCCATAAATCTCCCCAAATTATCTTGTATTTCACATATGCCAAATGGGCTCAGTTCTACATCTGTTCTGTATCCATAAAATATGTAAAAAAACTGTTTCCCAAGAAGGCTGGCTCCTGTCTGAGGTCACACAGCAAGGCCATGGCAAAAATGAGACTGATCTGGTTATAGGAATGTTTCACTATCTGAGAAAGATAACTTATTTTCTGTATACTCCATGGAGACAAGTTCTACATTAAATAATCCTTTGAAAGAAAAGTTATTACTTGAACTTTAGTATGTTGTCACATAACTTTTCCTTCCTAAACTTACTGACACATTTAGACTTGTATCCTCAATTATGAGAGGTGCTGCTGTAACATTCAAAGAGTTAAAGAGAGGAATTAAAATATGGGAAAGAACATCCTCAGAGTTGGACCAGAGAAAAAAATATTGATATAGATGGATTCAGATGGGCAAAGCCTTAATCTATGCAGACAGCAGAGAAAATTAGACACTGATCACATCTCCTAACAGCTATGTAACTCTTGGGGGCTCATGAAAGACAACACAGCAGCCAACTAGGGTAGGAACACCAGGTTTAACTGGAAATCCTAATGATCAAGGAGGAATTTGGAGCATAGGGGAGAGAGGGGGCGGGGAGAGAGAGAGAGAGAGAGAGAGAGAGAGAGAGAGAGAGAGACAATACACACACACACACACACACACACACACACACACACACTTGACTTTTTCTAAATCAACTACTTCCAGGGTGTGTTTTCTTGGATTTAATAAACAGCAGGCCCAATTCTCTATATTTCCTCTATTTTTATCTCTAAATATAAGCTGCAAGAATTGGTGCTCAACATGTTTCAAAACTAAGTATATTCCTCATTTAGCATCAACATGATTAGAATGGTAGCATCTCCAACTAAAATTACTATTAAGGTATTAGCTTAATTAGCTTTATTAGTTGTTATTAGCTAAATGAACATTAATCAAAACCTAGCAAACATACAGTAAATGACTTTAAATTTTTAAACCAAAAATTCAGAATTATACAGAACCTGGGAGAACATTTAGTATAACCATCTTAAATAATCAGATAAAGAAACTAAGGCCCAGTGAGGGATGGAACATGCCTACATTAGCAAGTTAACATTACAATTGCAGTTAAAATCCAGGTGTCCTGACTGCCAGTATAATTCTATTTCTAAATACCATATTCTGTCTGAATGTCAGTTTTTGCCTCTTTTTCTCTCACTTTCCACCCCCACCCTTGCTTTAGAAAGCATTTATTCTTGCAAGTACAAGGTATTTTAAGTGACTATCCTCTCTTTTAAAACTGAAATTGCAGTATTCCATTTAAGGAGATGAGTTTTTATTCAAAATAAAACTCAATTCCTAAGTTTATAAAACTCATTTAGCTTTTACCCAGCCAATACTTCATATTTTGGCCCTATTCCCTCATATCAACTTGAATCTAAACCAGGTTCCCGAATGGGTGACTTGACTGTAATCCAGATCTGACATCTGTCTCTCTTTCATGCACCTGGCTTCATTTATCTTTGTACATTTTAGTGTGTTTACACTACCTACATAAGTTTGGTTTTCTAATGTCTTCTGCTCCCCATGACCCTTACTTTTCAATATCTGAATTTTTTTCTTAAAATGTTTTCAAAATGTTGATTGCCCAGAAACATTCTTCAAGGAGAGATAGAGCAAAAAGCCTTTAGAGGAAGACATAATTTTTGCAAATGCTCAGTATATTACTGAGGTAACACTTTTCTTGGCAAATTGTCTCTTATGCCCCAAGATACACAAATAAAATTTTACAAAATATGAAAGTTGAAACAAAAATTCAGGGTGAAGCAACAGAAACTCAGCAACATTTAGAGAAAAAACAGTGTCAGTGTCTTTGAATGTTAGTATGTTTAGGCCAAATTGCCTAATTATGTTAGATTGAAGGTGAGAAGTATATTGCATTTCATGAAGTGGAAGACATTTTTGGTCACTCTTCTGTCAGGTTGTCTTCTGGAGTGGAAAAAATCACAGAAAATAGTTTAAAAATGATTTGGACAGTCTGATACTCTTTCACCTCTAAATTTAAGCCTTCAATTTTTTTTTTTTGCTTGCTAGCTTATTTACCAAATAACTAAGAGGTTTTGCTTATTTATTAGTTTATTTATTTTTTTGAGGGGATTCTGTATATTAAGTTAGTTTTTTGCTACATAAGCTCTCAGTTGTTGGCTGTGCTATGTAAACAGAAGCTACATATGGTCTTTATTTGCAGGTATTAAAAGGTATCTTCTCTTCCAGGAAAATTCGGTATATTTATATGTAGCCAGAGACTTAACTACACTCTCCTTGATCCATTTCACTGTTGCTCCCTGGTTCTTCTCCCCTGCTGATGATTCATCAACATTCTGTGTTTATCTACAGAGTGAGTGATGATAGAGGAATTGCTTTTTTAATTGTTTTATTCTCCTTAAAAATTAAAGTTTTAATAAACAGATTACCAAATTGTTTTGGAAATGCTCTTTCAAATCAATTGTTCCAGAATTGAATTGTATTGAGAAGTGTCCTGCTCCCTCTTCCCCTATTCATAAACATGCACACCCTATTACAGATTTGTTAGTTTTGCTGAATAAAATTAAGGGAACCAACTGGTGTAATATAATTCAAATAATAAAGTTATAACTCCACACATGTGAATTTAATCACATTTTTCTTAAAAGCAAAACCCCCACTTTAGCACAATAGTGTACAGTATCAAAAACAGGCACACTCTCTTTAGCAAGCCTCCATTTATAAAACTTTTATATGTGTTGACATCTTTTATAACAAATTCTTGATCATGGTTATGATCATGGATCACTAAAATCTATCCATTATACATAATGTTTTACTTTCCCGTTACATAGCTCTTCCCCAACATGTTCATTCTAAAAATAATTTTCGTTATAGAAATATTCAAACTTAAACAAAAGTAGAGAGAATAGTGTAATGAGCCCTAATGTGCCCATAACACATCTTAAATGATTAAGAACATATTGCAAATGTTAATGTACTTATCTGCCCTCCCTCACAATTTTTCTATAGTATTTTAAATCAAATCCTAGATATGATGTAATTTCATCCATAAATGCTTTAGTAAGCATCTCTAACTGATGAACACAATTCTTTTTTTGCATTATCCCATACACAATTTTTTTTCTGGACTTGTTAGCTTGCTATATTAGAAAGAGCCCCACAGAAGACTGGGAATCCTGGAATCTCATCTTGATTCTATCAACATCCAACTCTCTGACTCCTTAGGACCTCAGCTTCTCTTTCTATTAAATAAGAGAGTTGAATATGATCTTTAAGACCCCATTAATCTCCAAGATTCTGGATTTAAATAGCAAAAGTGATTAAGTTTGAGAACCTAACTTTTGTTTATTTTTATAAGGCGAGCATAGAGAAAAGATTAGAACCTGGTATCTTTAAACACTAACTGCATTGAGAATCTGAGTTTGAGGTAGAAACTTTTAAAAATTAGTGAAATAAGTTTCAAGCATAATTATTTCTATCTTCTTAGAAAATGTTTCCTTTAACTGCCTACACAGGAACACCCAATAACTATTTGAAAACAATAGTAATGTGGTTTCATCATTCTAACCACCTTCCTCCTTAAAAGGCTAGAACTGGCTTGACAAAGGGCTTTTAAAGCCTGTGGCGCCCTCTTTTGACCCCTAAATCATGGCTTTTGTTTCTGAACTGGCTTGGGCTGTTGGCTTTCTCCTTACCTTATCTGTTACTTGATATATCATGCAAAAATTCAGACCTGAGTGGTGGAAGACACAGGTCCTACGAAAGAAATCTGGATACAGCTCCATGGTGAATATGTTACATATTCTTCTAGGTTTTCGCTTTGAAATTTTTTTCCAGAGAGGAGTCAGCATTGAAATTTGAAATGTTATAGAAGTCTAACTCAATCAACAAGCTTGTATATAAAAAAAAAATTATGAAAAGAAATGAGAATTTTATGCTAAAACATTTAAATGTGTTAAAAATATAATTACTGTATTAATATTCAAACTTCACACCATTAACTGTGTGCCTTAATAACAGAAATCAAGGTGGGCTGCTCTAAACAACTTATTCTCTGTACTTTAAAATTATTTTATGATTCCCTATTCGAAGATAGATGTTCTCTTTGGAAATGTCTAACGTTTTATCTCATGCCTCTTTATTATCCATTCATGCTAATTTCCTTTCCTATCCCTCACAAATGTTGCTTAAAAGGACTTTTTAACAAAATGTCCTCCTCTCCCCTTGACATTCATCCAAGCAACTGCCATTCCCATTATTTTCAGGCCCATTACAATGTTTACCTGCTCAAGGAAATATTTCTTGAATGTTCCACTTCACATTACACTTTCTTTCCTCTCAATACCTATAATTGGAATTACGCTGTTAAGAACTCCATTATATTATAATATAAAAATGCTGATTCTACTAACTATAATTCTGACAAAAATAAAATTTTCAGGGGTTCTGGTCAAGATGGAGGGCTAGCTAAAAGCAAGGTTTGCCTCTTTCCATGACTGCATTAAAATTATAACCAAATTTTAGAACAAACAACTTGGAGAACAACCGGAAGTCTAGCTGATCATAACACATACATCTGAGGATATAAAGAAAAAGTCACATCTAGATCAGCAGGAGGGGTGGAGACCCGAAATGGGCTGCCTAGCAATGAGCTCATTGCTAGGCAGCCAGACTCACCCTGCACCTTCTCTGGGCTGCACATTCATAGACAGGCAGACCTTTGGAGGTGGGCCACTGGTGCTAGCCCAAACTGAAGTGTCTCTGGCAGATTGCTGAGGTCTGTAGGCAAGAGGCAGACAGTGACTGACCTTGCTGTGACATGTGACTTTTGTGAAAGCCCATGGGATCAGCACTGGCAGCAATAAGCATTGGTCTGATGGAATCGGCTCACTCCACTGCATTGGCCTGATGAAGTTTACACACTTTACCCCAATGACTCACTGGGTCTCACCTGCACACAACTCCCGTACCAACCAAAATCTTTTACAGCTGTGGAGACTTAAGGGCAACTGGCAGATAGCCTCTGGTCTTGAGGTAAACTGGTCCATTTGCTGAGCCACTGCAGGGCCAGTACTGGGGGTAATCAATCTCAGCTTGCGGCATGGTCTCTCTCACTTGCCTCCAGAAGCAGCATAGGCAGCAACCATTTGCATATCACTTTGTAGCTCCTACCACATAGCCTCAAACAATCAAAGGCAGCAGCTGATTTTGACCTAAATGGGAGCCCCTCCCAAAGGGCCTCAGAACCAACACACCTGAAGGCTGACATCAGACCGCAACCGAGCACCACTTGACTAGCCCCATAAACAGCATGCCTAAAAAGGTGGTCTTAAAAGTACACTAGCCTGCTGATATAAATACTTCTCTGTGTGGTCAATCCTCACAGAGGAGCTCATAGCATGAGGATGTGGCCAGTCCCCAAAGTCAATCAGCCCAAGAGTCCATCCTAACCACTGAAGTGCTAACAGCAACCAAGGATTAGCTACAACAAAAGAACACACACAACCCATACAAGAAACATGCCTAGAGACCCCGGCTCAAGTTATCAGGGAGACTGTGTCACTGAGCCACACAGGACACTTACTACATAAGGCCACCCTACTAGGCTGGGAGATGTAACAATTTTTCCCTAATACATAGAAACAAATACAGAGAGGCAACTAAAATGAGAGAAAAAAAACAAACAAACATGCTGCAGAGACCGAAAAAAATGGCGTAGATGATACAGGCTCTGTTTATCCCTCTGATGACCAAATCAAAGTTGTGACAGAAACAAGGACCAGCAGCAAGGACAAATCACCTGGGATCTAGATGAATAAGCCATACAACTAGGGAGAAATCCAAGAAAGCACCCTGCAACAGCAGAGGGTAGGGCGGGATAAGACGTGAGGCTGCCTGGTCTCAAGTGGCTGAGTAGGACAGAGGAGGTGGCAGCGGCAGATGACTCTTAAAGGGGCCAAATCCGTGAGCAGATTTTCAGTGATGGACCTGCCCGCTCTGAGCACCAATGCAGATTCAGTTGCAGGCAGAGGCACCAGGGATTTACAGGGGGACATTATCAGAGTGAGGACTGAAATGAGACTCACTCTGTACAGAAGTGCGGGCAGTATCCATTGTTCCTTGTTGAGCCTTACCCCATACCAGTGCACTGGACACAGCGCCGCCATATCAGTGATGTCATCAAACTGGATAACAGAGGACGCTCCACCCAGAGGATTTCCTGAAACTCTACCTCCCTCAACTCGTGGCCCCACCCAAGCCACATCCAGGTATATCCTCAGCGAGTCAGGTGCTCCTTGTTGAGCAGCATCTAGACTCACACTGGAGGCAGCTGGCCTTGGTTTCTGATGTGGCCTTTTGAGGCAACGATAAGCGCATCAACTGTGGATTGCTTGCTGAATCTTAACAGGTGTCTCTGGAGGGGTAGAGGCTTGGGCTAAGTTTGGCCTGCAGCTGAACCCTTCTCAGGATTGTGCCACTGGACAGACACCTACTTCAGAAATCACACTAATAAGACCAGGAGACTTAGGAGCTTTGCTTAGTACATAGAAACAGATATGGAAAGGCAGCCAAAATGGGAAGACAAAGAAGCAGAAGCCATATGAGAGAACAAAACAGAGATCAAGATATAATGGAGTCAAGCAATCTAACAGATGCAGAGTTCAAAACACTGGTTATAAAGATGCTCAATGAACTTTTGAAAAGCGTAGAGAACTTCAACAAAGAGATAAAAAAAACATAAAAATGGAAATGGAAATTATAAAAGAAAACCAGTCTGAAGTGAGGAACACATTATCTGAGATGAGAAGTATATTAAATCAAATAAACAAAGGAATAAACAAAGTGAATAAAGAAAAGGATCAAATGACCTATCTAGAGTATGGGAAAGCCAAGGACGCAAGCAGAAAGGCAAGAGATAAGATGCCAAGACTATAAAAATAATTTAAGGAGCAAATGGGACACTATTAAGGGTCCAAATATCCATCTGATCGGCGTAACTGAAGAAAACCAAGATGTTGAATGGCTGTTTGAAGAAATAATGATGGAAACTTCCCTAACCTGGTGAAGGAAATGGACATAAAACCCCAGGAAGCTCATAGAATTCCAAAAAATCAGGGATGCAAGAGACCCACACCAAGACACATCATAATTAAAATGCCAAAAGTTAAATACAAAGAATATTAAAAGCAGAAAGAGAAAAACAGATAATTACTTATAAGGGAATACCCATAAGACTGGCAGCTGATTTCTCCAAAGAAACTATGCAGGACAGAAGGGCTTGGCACAAAATATTTGACGTGATGAAAACTCAGGATCTACAACCAAGGGTACTTTATCCGGCAAAGCTATTATTAAACTATTATTATTATTAAGAGTGGAAGGACAGATAAAGAGCTTCCCAGACAAAAATAAGCTAAAGGAATTCATCAACACCAAGCCAGTACTACAGGAAATGTTGGAGGGACTTCTTTAAGAAGAAAAAGATACAAAAGACTCACTTCAGATTAAAAGACCCACACAGAATAAAAGAAAGGGGATGGAAAAAGATATTGCTTTGAAGGACCTAGAGGGTATTTAAGTCAGAGAAAGATAAACACTATATGATTTCATTTATATGCAGAATCTAAGGAATAAAAAGAACAAACTAATCAAAAATAGACTCACAAATATAGTGGACGATTTGGTGATGGACAGAGGAGAGGGGAGTTTAGGGGGCTGGAAGAATGGGGTGAAGATTTAAAGTAGTACAAATGAGTAGCTGATGGATGGTCATGGGGATAGGGAGTACAGCACAGGGAATGCAGTTAGCATTAATACATTGGCTAAGTGGAGGGACAAGGGAGGGAAGGAGCAATTTGGGGGATCATTTTATGAACTATATAGATGTCTAACCAATGTACTGTATACTTGAAACTAATTAAAATACATAAATTTTTTAAAAATTAAAAAAAAGAATAATTAGAAAGAAATAAAATGGTTAAAAAAACATGCTGCAAATGAAACAACAAGATAAAACTCCAGGAGCAAAGAAAAAAAGAGACAAGCAACAAACTGCAGACAGAGTTCAAAACACTGGCTATAAGGATGCTCATGAACTTAGGGGGAGAATAGACAAGCTCAGTGAGGACTTAAACAGAGAGATAGTGAGCATAAAAAAGGACATAGAAACCATAAAAAAAGAACCAGTTAGAAATGAACAATACAATGAGAGAAATAAAGAATACACCAGAAGGAATCAACAATAGAGTAGATAATGCAGAGGATTGAATCAATGAGTTGGAAGATAAGGTAACAGAAAACACCCTAACAGAACAGCAAAAAGAAAAATATAGTTAAAAATGAGGAAATATTAAAAGACATCTGGGACAACATCAAGCACATCAACATCCTCATCATAGGGGTACCAGAAAGGAGAAGAAAGAGAGCAAGAGACTGAGAACCTATTTGAAGATATAATAACAGAAAACTTTCCTAACCTGGTAAAGGAAATAGATGTACAAGTCCAGGAGCAAAAGTGTCCCAAACAAGAGGAACCCAAATAAACCCGCACCAAAACACATCATCATTTTATGCCAAGGGTTAAAGACAAGGAAAAATCTTAAAAGCAGCAAGAAAAAGGGAAATAGTTACTTACAAGAATACTACCATAAAAACATCAGCTGATATTTCAATAGAAACTTTGCAGGCCAGAAGGGGTAAGCATAAAATACTCAAAGTGATGAAAAACAAGAACCTACAACCAAGAGTACTCTATCCAGCAAGGCTATTAATTAAAATTGAAGGTGAGATAAAGCGATCCCCAGACCAAAAAAAAAGAAAAAAAATGTTAATGGAATTCATCATGAACGAGCAAGAATTAAAAGAAATGTCAAAGGATCTTCTGTAAAAGAAGAAAGGGGAGGGGACCCATAAATGCAAATTATAAAATGGCAAAAACTGTGTACCTATCAATAATCACTTTAAGTGTAATAGATTAAATGCTCCAATCAAAAGACGTAGGGTAGCTGAGTGGATAAGAAAACAAGAACCATGCGTATGCTGACTACAAGAGACCCACTTCAGATCAAATGACACACATAGACTGAAAGGAAAGGGATGAGAAAAGATATTTCATGCAAATAATAATTTTAAAAAAGCTGGGTTAGCAATACTTATATCAGACAAAATAGACTTTAAAACAAAGGCTATAATAAGAGACAAAGAAGAGATAATAATCATAAAGGGATGAACACAAAATGAGAAAATAACCCTAGTAAGTATATACGCACCCAACGTAAGAGCACGTTCATGTATAAAGTAATTATTGACCGATATAAAAATACAGATTGACAGTAATACACTCATAGTAGGGGACTTAAACATCCTATTGACACCAACGGACAGATCTCCCAGACAGAAAAATCAATAGGGAAAAAGCAGCCTTAAAATGACACAAAGGACCACATGGATTTAATTGATATTTTCAGAGCATTTTACCTCAAAGCAGCAGAATCTCAAGTGCTCATGGAAGATTTTCCAGGATAGACCAATGTGAGGCCATAAAACAAGTATCAATAAAATGAAGAAGACTGAAATCATATCAAGTGTCTCCTCTGATCACAACAGTATGGAACTAGATATCAGCTTCAAGGAAAAAAAAACTGGAAAATACACAAACATGCGAAGTCTAAAAAACATGCTACTAAACAATGAATGGATTAAAAATAAGGTCATGAAGAAATCAAAAGATACCTAGAGACAAGTGAAAATGAAAACAAAACAACTCAAAATCTATGGAACACAGTGAAAGCAGTTTTAAGATGGAAATTCATTATAATACAGGCCTACCTCAAGAAATAAGAAAAAGCTCAAATAAAGAATCTATCCTTACACTTAAAAGACCTAGAAAAAGAAGAGCGAACAAAGCCCAAAGTGAGTAGAAGAAACAAATAATAAAGATCAGAGCAGAAATAAATGAAATGGAGTCTAGAAAAACAATACAAATGATCAGTAAAATCAATGGTTGATTCTTTGAAAGTTAAAGAAAATTGATAAACCTTTAATCAGACTCAACAATAAAAAAAAAAGAGGACCCAAATTAATAAAATTGGAAATGAAGAAAGAGAGGTAACAACAAATTCTACAGAAATACAAAGGATTATAAGAAAATAATATGAGCAATTATATGCCAACAAATGAAACAATCTGGAAGAAATGGATACACTCCTAGAAACATACAGTCTCTCAAGATCGAGTCAGGAAGAAACAGAAAATCTGAACCAACCGATTACCACCAAAAAAATCCAATCAGTAATCAAGAAACGTCCAAAAAGCAAAAGTTCTGGACAGAATGACATCATAGGTATATTTTATCAATTTTCAAAGAGGATTAACACCTAACTTCACAAACTATCACAAAAAATTCAAGAGGAGAGAGGGCTTTTTAACTCTTTTGACAAAGTCACCATTGCTATAATTCCGAAACCAGACAAAGACATTACAAAAAAAAAAAGAAAAGTATAGGCTGATATCCCTGATGAAAATTAATACAAAAATCCTCATCAAAATATTAGGAAACCGAATTCAGCAATACATTAAAAATAGCATGTACCGTGATCAAGTGGGATTAATTCCTGGGATTCAAGGCTGGTTTAATATCTGCAGATCAACTAATGTGATACACTACATTAACAAATTGAAAGTTAAAAATAGTAAGATTCTATCAATAGATGCAAAAAAGTGTTCAAGAAAATTCAGCATCCATTTATGATAAAAACTCTCAGCAAAGTGCGAATACAGGGAACATACCTCAACATAATAAAGGTCATAAAAGACGACCTACAGCTAACATCATACTCAATGGGGAAAAGCTAAAAGCATTTTTTTCTTAAGATCAAGAACAAGACAAGGATATCCACTTTTATGACTCCTCTTCAACATTGTACTAAAAATCCACATTCACTCTTTCTATTCAATATAGTATGGGAAGTCCTAGCCTCAGCAATCAGGTAAGAAAGAGAAACAAATGGCATCCAAATGTGAAAGGAAGAAGTAAATTGCCATTGTTTGCAGATTACATGATACTATAAATAGAGAACCATGAAAATTCCACACAAAAAAAGTTAAAGCCGATAAATGAATTCGGTAAAGTAACAGAATAAAAAATAAATATTCAGAAGTTGGTTGCATTTTATATGCCAATGATAAACTATCAGCAAGGGAAATTAAGAAAACAATCCCATTTACAGTAACATCAAAACCAATAAAATCCCTAGGAATCAAATTAACCAAAGAGGTAAAAGACCTGTTTTTGGAAAATTATGTCATTGAAAAAAGAAATTGAGGAAGATACAAGTAAATGGAAGTATATACTGTTCTCATGGGTAGGAAGGATCAACATTGTTAAAATGACCATGCGACCCAAAGCAATCTGTGGATTCAATGCAATCCCTTATCAATATACCAATGGCATTTTTCAGAGAGCTAGAATAAATAATTCTAAAATTTATATGGAACCATAGAAGACCCTGAATAGCCACGGCAATCTTGAGAAAGAAGAACAAAGTTTGACGTATCATACTGCCTGGTATCAAACTATGTTACAAGGCTATAGTAATCAAAACAGCATGGTACTAACATAAAAACAGAAACATAGATCAATGGAACAGAATAGAGAGCTCAGAAATAAATACACATCTACATGCTGTTTAATCTATGACAAAGGAGGCTGCTATATACAATGGAGTAAAGACAGTCTCTTCAACAAATGGTGTTGGGAAAACTGGACAGGTAAATACAAAAAACCAGACCACTTTCTTACACCATATATAAGAATAAACTCAAAGTGGATTAAAAACTTAAAGGTAAAACCCTAAATTATAAAACTTCTACAAGAAAAAGTAAAATCTCTGATATTGCTATTTGTAATTTTTTTTCTGATATATGTCCTTGTACAAGAGAAACAAAAGAAAAATAAAGGAATGGGGCTGCATCAAACTAAAATTCTTTGCACAGCAAAAGAAACCATCAGCAAAACAAAAAGACAACCTATCGAATGGGAGAAGATATTTTTCTATGATACCTCTGACAAGGTGTTAATATCCAAAATTTATAAAGAACTCATACAATTCGAGGACATAAAATCCAATTAAAAATGGGCAGAAGACTTGAAGAAGCATTTCTTTAAAGATGAACTATAGATGGCCAACAGACATATGAAAAGATACTTAAAATCACTGATCATCAGAGAATGCAAAATAAAACCATAATGAGATATCAAATCACACCTTTCAGAATGGCTATAATCAATAAATCAAAAAACAACAGTTTGGCGAGGATGTAGAGAAAAGGGAACCCTCATACATGGTTGGTGGAATTGCACACTGGTACAGCCACTCTGGAAAACAGTTTAGAAGTTTCTCAAACATTTAAAAATAGAACTACCTTTTGACTCAGCAATTGCACTTCTTGGTATTTATCCAAGGAAACCTAACCACTATTTTGTAAAGATCTGTGCAGCCCTATGTTCACAGCAGCATTATTCACAATAGTGAATAATGGAAACAACCTAAGGGCCAATTAATATATGATTGGATAAAGAAGAGGTGGTACATATACACAATGGAATATTAGTCAGCCATAAAAATGAAATTTTACCACTTGCAACAACATGGATGGATCTAGAGGGTATTATCCTGAGTGAAATAAGTCAGATAGAGAAAGATAAATACTGTGTGATTTCACCTATATGTGGAATCTAAGGAACAAAAGAAATGAACAAACTAAATGAAAATTGACTCATAGTTAGAGAGAACAAACTGGAGATTGTCAGAGAAGAGGGTGTTGGTGGGGGCCTGGGTAAAAAGATGAATGGATGAAGAAATACAAATTAGTAATTACAAAACAGTCATGAGGATATAGAGTACAGCATAGGGAATATAGTCAATATTATTGTAATGGCTGTGTGTAGTGCCAGATGGGTTCTAGAGTAATTGGACCACTTCATAGATTAAATAAACATCTAGCCATTTTACTGTAATATGAAACTAATATAAGATACATTTTTTTAAAAAAGAAAAAAATAAATAATAAAATTAAAAAAAGAAAAGCAATAGAAACTCCGAAAATAAAAAATTTAAAACTGCACAAGGACAAAAATTAAAATAAAATAAAAAAAATTTTTCACTCGTATCATCACTTTATATTCTCTCTTTTATAATTGCTAGCATGCTTGAATTTTGATTTGTTCTTCTCTTTGGAGTTTGAACTTTATAAATACAGAACTATAGTGATGAGTTGGAAAGTTTCTCACAGGAGTAGGCTCATCCAGTGTTATCCCTAAAGTCTCAAGTTCTCTTGTTGTTGGATAGTCTAGTAGTGAAATCTAGAAAAGACTGAGGACTAAAATTTCTCAGTTAAACAGAACACTCAACTAGCCAAAGTAACTAGCTTCCTGACCACCTCTATTAGATGGGTAACATTTCTACATCCCAGCAGTCTTTTGCTAGCTGATTTGAAAATTCAGAGTAAAATAGCCACTACTTTGGGCTGCACATTTGCTTTGTATCATAACTTTCCATAAAAGCAAGCATTAAAGTCACTATAGAAGAGTAGTATTACATTTCTTGAAAGCTATTTATATTTGCTAGAAGAGCCATCTCTTGGTTGAATTTTGCACTGGAGCCAACTGAATCTTTCGCCAATTTGGCAAAATTAACTGGAATTGTCAGAATAGCTTCAAAAAGAGAATGTAAAGCAGAAAATTTTAAAAAAAATGCTAAAATAAAATAAAATAAAAATTAATGCTAAAATATTAATTCACAATGACCTCAAATGCAGGATGAAACTGGGTATGTCCCTGCTATGTATCTACCTATTTGTGGAAAATTTATCTTTGGTATCCTGGCTATGAACTTGCCCCTTGTTAAAATGGTTCAAAAAGTGTTTAGAGACATTGAACTTTTATATAAATTAAAGACTATGACAGGAAATGGGATATTTTTCTATTTGAAGGGATACATTTGAATGTTAGGTCTAGCAGGGACCTATCCCTACCCCGGTAGTGTACGAACTAGACTCCTCCCTTAACTTTTGTGTTGGAATCAGATCTTGTGTCTAGGTTGACAACACTACATGCTTACCTCCCATTTCACTGGATTTTCCTCCCTTCCCTGCCAATTTACCCACCCAAAATATTTCCACCTTAAAAGCCCGCCTCAAGCTCCATATAAGTTTCACGTCCGCTCGCATTTGGGACTGATGCCATCTTCGGTTCGACCTGGTTGTCACTCTTCTACAATAAACCTTGCTTAACCTCTTCTGCCTTGTGCGTTCCTCCTTCAGCAAGCCTAACAAGAGCAAAATTTATGTTAAGTTGATCACTGATGTCTATGAAAAAGGTGTGTTTGTGTGATTAGCATTTATATGTTAGAACATGAGGCCCAGTGATCCATTTTGAGGGCATTCCTTTCCCTCCCTAGAATAGTTCTTTTGTTTAGCCTACCCCTATGGCAGTACTGCCTCAGTGTTATGCATCTTAACCTTCCTACTCTGTGACTCACTTGCTTTCCAGTCATCTACACTGATGTGCTGTTCCTTCTTTTTTAAATATAATCTGCATTATTCCTTTTATGTTCTTTACCACTTCTCTTTATTACTTGAGGCAAATGGTCTTACAAAATTCAGTGCTCTCACCTCACTTGCAGCTCATCCCAACCTTCTTTACCACCGTTATTCGGGTATAACATCAACAACAAAAACCTGTAAAAGAAAGCAAGAAACTTAAAAGTAATAATTTACTAACTTGTTGGGGGTGCATGAAATTTATTTAGATTAAAAAAAAAGCCTAGGACATATTTAACATGTTTAGTAGATTAAGTTAACACCTAAAACCCATTTGTCATGAGACTAGAACTGCTTTCATTCATTTGTTCAATAATGCTTACATTTATTATTGAGCACATATTTTTTGAACACTCACCATGAGCCAGGTGAGTGGTGATAATACAGTAATGTAGTAAGTTGTTTTTTTAAAAAAGTTCTTGTGAGAAAGGCAATTATGGTGGGATGGGGGCTACTTTGAACTCGGTAATCAAGGATGTCCTCTTTGAAAAAATAACATTTAAAATCATATTTCAAGTATAATAAGGATCTAGGCACATGACAGAGGTGGCAGTGGAGAGTACAAACATCACAGAAGGGAATAGATTATCCCGAGGCCTTGAGTTTGGAAGAAGTTTGGCTATAGTGAAATAGAGAGAAAGTGGCACAATAAGAATGAAGAAAGCTTTGCAGAGGAAAGAAGAATTAGTCCATTTTTTCTGCCTCACTATTTGAGTTGAGACATCCCATCACATCATCTCCTGCCCACGAACTGGGATTTATACCATTGGCTCCCCCTGGTTCTCAGGCCTTCAAACTCAGACTGAATTATACCAGTAATAGAATTAGAAATCTGAGGGTGGGAATGGGAAATGTCTTGTAACATCAAATTTTAATATAGGATAGACAGATCTGATTTCTTATATTAAGGTAAATGTGTGTGAGTAAAGTCAGGGCTGGGTTACAGATTGAAGAGTCACGGTTGGCGTTAAAGTATAGAGGGAATAAGGCCACTTTTCTATTACCAAAATAGAGATACAGTTTAAAGAAAAAACAACTTTTGACAATTAAAATTAATTAAATAATTTGAGAATCATTTGGGTTTATTAATTATCGTTTCTCTAATTATCAGTCAGTATTAAAAGTTATTAGCATTTCCAGCAGATGGCAAGCATGGAAAAGAAGAAAAGGGTAGTTGTCCGCATGACACTAAAGTTTCAACTCACAAATAAAAAACAATCCAACCACTCAGGCATTTCAAAACACCCTGATGTCATATAAGCCAGAGGTCCCCAACTCCCGGGCCACAGACTGGTACTAGTCTTTGGACTGTTAGGAACCAGGCAGCACAGCAGGAAGTTAGCTGCAGGAAAGCCAGAGGAGCTTCATTTGTATTTGCAGCTGCTCTCCAGGAATAGCATCACCACCTCAGCTCCACCTCAGATCATCAGGTGTGGAATTTTCGTAGGAGCACTGGTCCCTGGTGCCAAAAAAGGTTGGGGACCACTGAATTCTAAGGAAAATATACAAATGATATAATCTAAAAAAATTAAAATTTTTATGATTTTCATAAAGTTGCTTTTTTGATCGATGCATTTCATATTGAAAATTTTTTATTTATTAGTAGTTCTAATATATTTTCATTTATTTTTTAATTATTTCAGAATTTTCATCTTCGAAGCTCTCATTTTTCCCTATAACAACTAATCAAGAATTTATATATACATATTTTTTTTTATTTTTTAATTATTTATTTATTTTAGTGATGTTGCTTAATGAAATCCAGTAAGTTTCAAGTGTACAATTTAATAGTAAGGCATACATATTTTGCATTGTGTATTCCCCTCCCATAGTTAGATTTCTTTCTGTCACCACATATTTGACCTCTTTTATCCCATCTACCTCCCTCCTTCCCCTTCCCCCACCCTCCGATAACCACTAGTCTATTGTCCATGTCCATGAGTCTCTGTTTATTTGCCCTGTTCATTTGTTGCTTTTAGGTTTATATCCTACATATAAGTTATATCACGTGTTTTTCAACTTTTTCTGTCTGGTGTATTTTGCTTAGCATGATTACCTCGAGGTCCATCCAGGTTGTTGCAAATGGCAGTATTTCATCTTTTCTTATGGCTGAGTAATATTCTATTATATATATGTACCACAGCTTCTTTATCCAATCATCTATCATAAGAGACTTTGTTTGTTCCCATGTTCTGGCCACAGTAAATAATGCTGCTACGAACATCGGTGTGCAAATATCTTTTCGGATATGGGCTTTCAAGTCTTTGGAGTAAATACACAGTAGAGGGATTGCTGGATCATATGGTAGATCAATTCCTAGTTTTTTGAGGAATTTCCATATTGTTTTCTATTGTGGCTGTACTAATTTGCAATCTCATGCTCAGATGTGCTAGTGTGCAGTTTGGGTGTTATTTGTTCAGTTTTAGATGTTCAGCTTTTCGTTTTTTCAAGGGGAGAGATCTGGGGATGTTTCTCACTCTGCAATATTTCTGACATCACTCCCAAGAATTTATATTTAAATGACAGAAGATTGTGGGTCGAAAATCTCAAAACTATGAAAGAGTTAATACAGATTTTCGGGGGAAAAATACAAATCCACTGGAAAAAGCAAGGCCTTAGAAATTATAAGTCTGTTACCTTGAGTTCATTTTCTGGGAAGTCATTAGGTAATGAAAAGGAAATAGAAAGTCACTAAAGGCTTGCAAGATTACAGTTCAACAATTTCATTATTATATTTTTTTATAAAGTAATGAGATGCATAGATAGAAAAGTGTGGTCATATGCACAATAAATAATGGTTTTTGTAAATCTTTGGAGTATTCCAACAAAATTTATCTATAGATGCATTAATAAATCACAGTTGATATTCCAGGGCTACCGAGACTTTTTTATTCAATGGCACATTTATAAATTTCAGATACATTGTGGTATACCCGAGAAGAGGCTGGGAAGAAAGAAAATCATGCACCATGTAAGGAAAAACTGTAAAATATTTAAACATCAGTAACATTGAAACACACACGTAGGCATATGCAGGTGCACGCACACTTAGAATACATCAAAAAGAGAAATAAAATTACTCCCTTTAGGTAGCTGGTAAATCTGTAGAGCTTAGAGTAGTTGATATTTTCAGTATTTGCTCTAGACCTGTTTGTCAGTAGGAAGAATCATGTAATAAATTATTAGAAAAGAGAAATATAAGAATAACATCTGATTTTGGATGTCAGAAACATGGCAGAGCGAGAAACATGCCCAGATTTCCCCCTTGAAACAACAATAAGCTGAACACCTAAAACTCAACAAGAAATACCAAAATTGCATACCAGCACACCTCGGTATGGGATCTGCACACAAGAGCTAAAATAGGCCAGAACCCCTTGAGTCAGACGTAGAGAAACAAAGAAGCTGCATCTTGTAGCTGGAGCTTCCTGTAGGACGAGGGGGAGGGGAGAAGGTGCGGCGGGTTCCCTGAACAACCCTGCCTGGGAGAGCTGTGAGCTACACCCGGCCCTTGGCAGTGCTAAGGCCTCAGGGCAGAAAGCAAAGTGGGGATGGTAGAGAAACAGGGACAGCAGAGAAACAACAGTTGATTATTACCAGCTGTGGTTGCAAAACACGTGGCTGAGCCACAGCTCCAATCTCTAACCAAGAGGGCCCCTCTCCCCATATCCACCAAGACCGAACACCACGGAGCCCCAGGGGAATCTGAACAAATGCTATTGAAACTGTCGCTAACACTGATGGACTAAGACTGAGGGTAGTGAGCATGATTGAATATCTATAAGGAAACAAAGGCATTATTAAGGCTTTATATAAAGCAGGGATCCAAGAGGCTTAGACACCATCTACTGGAAACCAAAAGAAAAACACCTTCTTTGCAACAGGCTAAAGAGAGACCTTTATATGATAAATCTTTCTGGGGAAAAAAAGCAGAATATACTTCCATTAATGCCAAGGCAGAGAAATAGTCCATTAACCACCATGAAGAACCAAGGTGACAAAGCAGCTCAGAAAGAAAGAGAAAAATCTCCAGAAAATAAGCTTAAAGACATAGAAATATATGACTTAAGTAACAGAGAATTCAGGATGGTACTTCTGAAAAAATTTAATAAGATCCAAAACAATTCATAGCAACTATTTCAGGAACTCAAAAAAACAACTAGATGAGCAGAATGTGTTTGTTAGCAAGGAGATTGAAACCCTCAAAAAGAACCAAATACAACTTCTGGAGACAAAGAACACACTAAAAGACAAGAAAAATGAAGTACTAAGCTTGGGAAAGAGAGTCAATGAAATAGAGGAAAGGATCAGTGATATCAAAGACAGTGATATCGAATCTAGAAATAAATCAGAAATAAATCTAGAAATAAATCAGAAGGAAGAAGACGGAAACCGAAGAATGAAAAATAATGAAAGAGAAATACAAGAACTAGCTGATATCATCAGGAGAGGAAACAGAATAATGGTCATTCTTGAAGGAGAGGAAAGGAACAGGGATTAGAAAGCGTTTTCAGACAAATAGTTGATAGGAATTTCCCAAATCTAAGGAATGAGCTGGAGCTTAGAATTCAAGAAGTCAAAAGAACACAGGGGAGGATGGAGCAATTGGGGGGATTGTTTTATGAACATTATAGATGTCTAACCAATGTATTGTATACTTAAAACTAATTTAAATAAATTTATATAAAAAAGAACACCCAATTTCTCAATGCAAAAAGGCCATCACCAAGACACATTGTATTAAAATTATCAAAAATGAATGACAAAGAAAGAATTCTCAGGGCTGCCAGGAAAAAGATGACAGTAATTTATAAATGAAAACCCATTAGAATATCGTCAGACTTCTCAGCACAAACCTTATAAGCCAGAAAAGAGTGGAATCAAATATTCAAATTATTAAATGAAAGGAACTACCAGCAAAGAATAATGTATCTAGCAAAGCTTTCCTTTAGATATAAAGGAAAAATTAAGAGTTTTCCAGACAATCAAAAATTGAGGGAATTCTCCACTATGAGATGTGCACTACAGGAAATATTGAAAGGGGTCAGCTCACCTAAAACAAAATGACAAAAAATATTTTTATAACTAGGAATATGGTGACTAGCAGGCAGATAGAAGCAGAGGAGTGTAACCCTTACTAAGAACAGGGCATTATGAGCTTAAACAATAAGAAGAGATCTGCTATAGCAAGATAGTAATGACCGATCAGCATACATAGGGACAGATTGAGACAACAATAACGGAAATGGGAGGGTTCAAGAATACAAAATTGCAAAGGGGAATGGTGATGAGGCACACAAAGAAGAAAATGGATATATATATATATATATATATATATATATATATGTATGTATAGACATATAGACATATATATATATATATATATAATTATGTTCTACATATTCATAATGGTAACCACATGTCAAAGATTCAGAATGAAGTGTATAACATAAAACAAGAAGGACCAGAGGGAAAACCCACAAAAGCCAACCAAAATAAAGAAAACAGAAACACAAGGATAAGGAAGCAGTGGAAACAGTGAGCTACCAGAAAGCAAAAGATAAAATGGCTATAGATGACCTCATATTTCAATAATCACCCTAAATATAAATGGACTGAACTCACCAATAAAAAGGCACAGAGTTGCAGAATGAATCAAAAAACAAAACCCAATCATATGCTACCTCCAGGAGACACAGCTCATCTCCAAAGACAAATATAGACTCAAAGTGAAAGGGTGGAAAATGATTTTTCAAGCAAATAGCATTCAGAGAAAAACGGGAGTAGCAGTATTAATATCTGACAAAATAGATTTCAAACTTAAAACGGTAAAGAAAAATACCGAGGGACACTTCATTAAGATAAAGGGACACATATACCAAGAAGACATAACACTTATTAATATCTATGCTCCTGATCAGGGACCCTCGAAATACGTAAAGCAATTACTAACAGAACTAAAGGGAGAAACAGACCAAAACACTATCATAGTAGGAGATTTCAATACCCCACTGTCGGATATGGACAGATCATCCAAACAGAAAATCAATCAATAAATAACATCTTTAAATGACACATTAGACCAACTAGACATAATTGACATTTACAAAGCCTTTCTTCCCAAAACGGATGCTTATACAATCTTGTCTAGTGTACATGTAACATTCTCAAGCATTGACCATGTACTGGGACACAGTGATAGCCTCAACAAATATATGAGGATTGAAATCATACCAACTGTATTCTGTGATCAAAATGCTTTTAAGCTAGAGATAAACTGTAAAAAGAAAGAGGGAAGAATCACAAATACATGGAGATTGAACAACATGCTACTGAAGGATGACTGGTAAAGCTTGTTAAAGATAACACAAAAAAAATGAAAACTACAGACCAATATCTATCATGAACACAGGTGCAAAAATCCTAAAGAAGATACTAGCAAACCAAATACACCAACATATTAAAAAGATTATACATCATGATCAAGTGGGCTTCATCTCAGGGAAACAGGAATGGTTGAACATATGCAAATCAATTAATGTGATACACCACATAAACAAATTAAAATATAACAATCATATGATCATATCAATAGATGCAGAAAAAGCCTTCAACAAGATATAGCATCCATTTATGATCAAAACACTTAACAGAATTGGTATAGAACAAAAGAACATTAACATAATAAAGGCCATCTATGACAAGCCCTCAGCCAACATTATACTTAATTGTGAAAAACTAAAATCTTTTCCTCTCAGATCGGGAAGAAGACAAAGCTATCCACTATAACCACTGTTATTCAATCTAACATTGGAGGTCCTAGTGAATGCAATCAGACAAGAGAAAGCTATAAAAGGATTCAAATAAGAAATGAAGTCCTTCGGTCGGTATTTGTGGATGATATGACCACTATATAGAAAGCTCTAAAGACTCCACAATAAGCAAAGCTCTAAAGACTCCACAATAAGCAAATACAGAAAAGATTCTGAAAACAAAATCAATGTTCAAAAATCCATAGCATTCTAAGCTTAACAGGGTTGGGCCTGGTTAGTACTTGGATGGGAGACCACCTAGGAAGACCAGGTACTGTAGGCGTAAAATATAAAATCAGGGATTGTAAACTGACAAGGTCCTTGCAATCTAT
>NW_024340851.1:1638429-1643289 GCF_902729225.1 Pteropus medius
ATATATATATATATGTATATGTATACACACACACATATGTATATATATGTATATGTATATATATACACACACACGCATATATATATATATGTATGTATATATATATGTAGGTATATATATATACATACATATAGCATTCCTATACTCTAATAATGAAGTGTCAGAAAAATAAGTAGGAAAAAAATTACTTTTGCAATTGTAACAAAAAGAATAAAATATCGAGGAATAAATTTCATGAAACTTGTGAAGGACCTATTTGATGAAAACTATAAGACTCTATTAAAAGAAATTGAAGAAGATACAAAGAAATGGAAAGATATTCCATGTTCTTGGATTGGAAGAATCAACATAGTAAAAATGACCTTATTACCTAAAGAATTATACAGATTTAATGCAATCCCCATCCAAATACGATCAGCATTTTTTATAGAAATGGAACAAAAAATCATCAGATTTATATGGAAGCACAAAAGACCTCAAATTGCCAAAGCCATCTTGAGGAAAAAAAAAAAAATGAGGCTGGAGGCATCACTCTGTCCAACTATAAACTATACTACAAAGTGACAATAATAAAAATGGCATGGTATTGACAGAAAAACAGACACACAGATCAGTGGAACAGAATCAAGAATACAGAAGTAAACCCATGCTTATATTAACAAATAATTTTTGACAAAAGAACCAAAAACATACAGTGAAGAAAGGAAAATCTCTTCAATAAATAGTGCTGGGAAAACTGGAAAGCCACCTGCAAAAGATTGAAACTAGACCCTTGTCTATCACCACACACCAAAATTAACTCAAAATGGATTAAGAACCTGAATAGAAGACCTGAAACAATAAAATGCATACAAGAAAATATTGCAATTAAACTCGAGGACCTTGGACTTAAAGAGGATTTTATGAATTTGACCTCAAAAGCAAAAGAAGTAAAAGCTAAGATAAATCAATGGGACTGCATCAAACTAAAAAGCTTTTACTCAGCAAAAGAAATCATCAACAAGGTAAAGAGACAATCATCCGAATGGGAAAATATATTTGTGAGGAACACCTTCGATAAGGACCTAACATCCAAAATATACAAAGAATTCATACAACTCAATAACAACAAAAATGTAAATGATCCAATCAAAAAATGAACAGAAGACCTGAAGAGACACTTCTCTCTAGAGGACATACAAATGGCCAACAAATATTTGAAAATGAAAAGATGCTCAACATCACTAGTTATTAGAGAAATGTAAATGAAAACCGCGATGAGATACTATCTCACGCCTATTATAATAGCTATAATCAATAGGATAAATAATAACAAATGCTGAACAGGATGCAGAGAAAAAGGAACCCTCATATAGTGCAGGTGGGATTGAAAATTGGTACAGCCACTATGAAAAAATGTATGAATATTCCTCAAAATACTATGAATTGACCTACCATATGATCCAGAAATCACTCTGCTGTGTATTTTCCCCAAAGACTTGAAAACTCATATCCTAAAAGATATTTGCACACCAATGTTCATAGCAGCATTTTTCATGGTGGCCAGGACATGAAAGCAATCAAAGTGTCCTAAGATAGATAATTGGATAAAGAAGAGGTGGTGCATATATACACTGGTTTTTTACTCAGCTATAAGAAGAGATGAAATACTGCCATTTGTGACAAAATGGATGGGCATCGTGATAATCATGCTAAGCAAAATAAGCCAGACAGAAAAAGTCGAAAACCATATAATATCACTTATATAACCATATAATATCACTTATATATGAGATATAAACCTAAAATCAACAAATGAACAGGACAATCAGAGATTCATGGACATGGACGATTGACTAATGGTTACCCAAGGGGAAGGAGGAGGGGGGAGAAAAGAGGTAGATGGGGTAAAAGGGGTCGAATATGTGGTGACATAAAGAAAGTTTAACTATGGGAGGGGAATACACAATGCAATATATATATGCCTTACTGTTAAATTGTACACCTGAATCTTACTGGTGTTCATTAACTAACACCACCCCCCAAAATTAATTAATTAAATAAAAATAAATTTAAAAAATTAAATGTAAAAGAAAAAAAGAAAAAAAGAATAAGATCCATTTTTCACATTAGTAAAGTTTCTAAAATATTAATTATATATTATTTTTATTAGAGTATTTATTTTTATTATATTATTTGTTATTATTATATTGTATTAATTTGATTTTTTAAATTTTAAGTTTTGGGTTACAAAAATAATACCTGCCTTTTTTGGTAGAAAATTAAATAATATCGACAGGCAACAACAAAAAAAATAAGGAAATCTTATCTATAATACTTTCTGCAGGAAAAAGCTTCTTTTACTATTTTGCCATTGTAATGTACAGATTTTGTGAGTATTTATACGTGTTTGTGTACATAAAATAAAAACTAGATCATATGCATAATGGTATGAAACTAGAAATCAACTAGAAGAAAAAAACTGGAAAATAAATAACATGCTACTAAACGGTGAATGGGATATCAATGAGATCAGTGAAGAAATCAAAAGATATCGAAGGACAAATGAAAATGAAAACAAAACGACTCAAAATCTATGGGCACAGCAAAAGCTGTCCTGAGAGGGTTATTCATAGCAATACAGGCCTATCTCAAGAAGCAAGAGGAAGCTGAATATACAGAATCTAACCTTCCAATTATTACTAGGAAAAGAAGAGTAAACGAAGCTCAAAGATAATAGAAGGAAGGAAATTATAAAGATCACTACAAAAATCAATGAAATAGAGTCTAGAAAAACAATACAAAAGACTAATGAAACCAATAGCAAGTTCTTTGAAAAAATACACAAAATTGATAAAACCTTAACCAAACTCATCAAGAAAAAAAGAGAGCTCTCAAATAAATAAAATCAGAAATGAAAGAGGAGAAATAACTATGAACTTCACAGAAATAAAAAAATATATATATAAGATAATACTATGAGCAATTATACACCAACAAACTGGACAATTTGGAAGAAATGAACACATTCCTAGAAACATACAATCTCCCAAGACTGAATCAAGAAGAAATAGAAAATATGAACTGACTGATTACCACCAAAGAAATAGAATCAGTAATCAGAAACCTCCCAAATATCAAAAGTCCTGGACTAGATGGCTTCATAGGCAAATTTTACCAAACATTCAAAGAAGAATTAACATCTATTCTTCTCAAACTACTCCAAAAATTTCAAGAAGAGGGGAGGCTCCCCAACTCCTTTTATGAAACCACCATTATCTTAATTCCAAAACCAGACAAAAACATTGAAAAACAGAAAACAATAGGCCAATATCTCTTATGAATATTGATGTAAAAATCCTCAACAAAATATTAGCAAACCGAATTCAGCAATCATTAAAAATATCATACACCATGATCAAGTTGGATTCATTCCTGGGATGCAAGGTTGGTACAATATCCACAAATCGATTAAGTGATACACCATATTAAAAAATCAAAATAAACAAACCATATGATCATATCAATAGATGCCGAAAAAGTATTTGACAAATTCCAGCATAGATTTAGGATAAAAACTCTCAACAAAGTGGGGATAGAGGGAACATATCTCAACATCATAAAGGTCATATATGACAAACCTACAGATAACATCATACTCAATAGGGAAAGGCTAAAAGTGTTTTCCTTAAAGTCAAGAACAAGAACAGATTGCCTACTTTCACCACTCGTTTTCAACATTGTGTTGAAAGTCTTAGCCACAATAATAAACAAGAAAGAGAAATAAAAGTTATCCGAATTGGAATCATGCCGATGACATGATTCTATATATAGAGAACCCTAAAGATTCTACCAAAAAAAATTGTTAGAACTAATCAATGAATTCAGTAAAGTAACAGTATACAAAATTAATATTCAGAGGTCAGTGGCATTCTTATACACCAATGATGAATTTTTAGAAAGAGAAATTAAGAAAATAATCCTATTTACATTTGCATCGGAAATAATAAAATATCTGGGATCAAATTAACCAAGGAGGTAAAAGACTTGTTCTCAGAAAATCATAAGTCATTGAAAAAAGAAATTGAAGAAAATGCAAATAAATGAAAGCATATACTGTACTCATGGGTAGGAAGAATCAACATCATTAAAATGATGATACCGCTCAAAGCAATCTATAGATTCAATGCAATTCCTATCAAAATACCAAGAGTATTTTTCAGAGAGCTACAAGAAATCTCTAAAATTTATACAGAACCATATAAAACCCCGAATAGCTACTGCAATCTTGAGAAAGAAGAAGAAAGTTGGAGTTATCACACTACCTGATATCAAATTATACTACAAGGCTACAGTAATCAAGACAACATGGTACTGGCATAAAAACAGATACATTGATCAATGGAACAAAATAGAGAGCCTGGAAATAAATCCATGCCTATATACTCACTTAATATATGACAAAGGATGGTAAGAAATTGCAAATGATAATTGCTCTTCAATAAATGGTGTTGAGAATGACAGATAATGGCAAAAAAAAAAAAAAGAAGAAGCTGGACCACCTTCTTACACCATATACAAGAATAGACTCAAAATGGATTAAAGATTTAAATGTAAAACTCAAAACCATAAAACTTCTAGAAGAAAATATAGGCAGTAAAGTCTGATTTTACTAATAGGAATTTCTTTTCAGATATATCTCCTCAGGCAAGAGAAACAAACAAAAATAAATAAATAAACAAATGAGACTACATCAGACTAAAAAGTTTTTGCACAGCAAAGGAAATCATCAACAAAGCAAAAAGATAACTGACTGTCTGGAAGAAGATATTCGCTAATGATATATCAGATAAAAAGTTAACATCCAAAATATATAAAGAA
>NW_024340851.1:1643387-1734531 GCF_902729225.1 Pteropus medius
AATAGACATATGAAAAGATGCTCAAGCTCACTAATCATCATAGAAACGCATATTAAAACCACGATGAGATATCACCTTCTACCTGTCAGAATGGCTATCATCAATAAATCAAAGAATGACAAGTTCCTGCGAGGATGTGAAGAAAGGGATACCTTCATACATTGTTTGTGGGGTTCCCAATTGTTACGGCCAGTATGGAAAACAGTCTGGAGGTTTCTTAAAAAATTAAAAATGGATATACCTTTTGACCCAGCGATTTCACTTCTAGGTATTTATCCAAAGAAAACCAAAACAATAATTTGTAAATATCTACGCACCCCAATATTCATTGCAGCACAATTTGCAGTAACCAAGATATGGAAGCAACCTAAATGCCCATCAACATATGATTGGATAAAGAAGTTATGGTTCGTACATACAACAGAATATTACTCAGCCATAAAAAAAAATGAAATCCTACCATTTGCAATGATATGGATGGACCTAGAGGTGATTATGCTGAGAGAAATAATTCAGACAGAGAAAAATAAATACCGTATGATTTCACTTATATGTAGAATCTAAGGAACAAAAAGAACAAACTAATCAAAAACAAACTCACAAATATAGAGGACAATCTGGTGATGAACAGAGGGGAGGGGAATCGAGGGGCTGTGAGAAAAGGGTGAAGGGTTAAAGAAATACAAATTAGTAGTTGATAGATAGTCATAGGGATGGGGAACATGGCATAGGGAATGTAGTTAGTGTTAATGTATCAACTAGATGGAGAGCCATAGGAGAGAAAGAGCAATTAGGGGGATCATTTTATAAACTACATAAATGTCTAACCAATGTACTGTATATTTGAAACTAATAAAATATAATTTAAAAAAATGAAAGGATAAAAATTTTAGAACATATGCTTCATAGTTTTATAATATTATTTCTCCACTTAGCGAATTAGTATTGATGTTTTTAAATCAATAAAGATACTCAGTTAATGTTAACAATCCAGATAGCATTTATCATACCTAAAAGGAATTAAATCTCCATGAGACATTTTGTTTAATTTTAACTCTACTTCAGTACAGAATAATGTGTTATCTACTGACGAAAACTGGTTTGATTAAATGGACAAAAAATATTTATAAAATCCCAGTCAGGATAATGAAATGGGTGGCAAAAGGGTCATATGTAAAAAAGTTAGCATATGTATGTATGGTGAGGTGGGGATATGGGATAAAGATTAAAGTAGGACATAAAATGTCACTTTTACTGGGAAAAACTTTGTGGGGCAGTGGGAAACAGGATAATAATGGGTGGGCACGAAAAGAGCAGAAATTGCTCTGTCGTCAAACAGTGCAGAGGTAAAGAAAAGGAGGTGCAGCTAAAGGACAAGCTGCAGTAGGTGCTGACCGGGAAGTCCTAGTCTAAACTAGCTAGATGTGCATACTGCAGAAGACACTTGTGAAGGAGTTACTTATGTTTCAACACTGATTTAGAATAGCTTCACAGAATTCTTTCTGCTTATGTTCTTGCATACTTTATTGAGGACATTGATAGCTCATTTGGAAACATATACTAACTGGAAGATTGCAGTGGGTTTAAAGGTAGATAACGAGCACGTATACCTTGATCTATTCTTCCCCTTCTATCCTGCAACTTAGTCAAAGCCAAATCCTGCAGACTTTTTATTTCTAATGCTACTGTCTTTGTTCAGGAACTTACCATTTCTCACCTGAATAATTGGTTTCCCAGATGGAAATCTCTGCTACTATTTTGTCTTTTATATAACTTTCTTCATAGGCATTTGAAAGCACTACTTACACATTAGTTTCTTAACCATTTGCATGTAGACTGTATTACAAATACTTCACCATCAGATTCTTTTCAATTTTTTATAGTGTAGTTTTACATATGGTAATTTAAAATTATGTTGTATCAAACCTACCAATTTTTAGCTTTGTACCTCCATTTGCCTCTCCTTGGCTAGTGCTTTAATGTTAAAAGTGTTTCTCGATGCTATGGTCAGATAAATATAAACATAATTTTCTTCATTATGCTATAGTTTCACTTTTAAACACTTATTGCTTTGATTTACCTAGAATTTTCATGTAATTGTTTTCATTTTTCAAACTAATGATGAAATTGAATCACGTATATAGCACTGTTGTGACCAAAGATTTTGTAGCAGGAAGGTCAACGACTAAACTAAGGTTAGTCAGGTTATTAGATTGTTGCTCTTAAATATTCTCTTTCAGTGAAACATATCACATAAAGAAACACCTAAACAGAACATTTTGTGTATTTTTATTATTTAGTTTCCTCTTAGTTTTTCATTAATTTAATAAATGAAGAATGGCATAGTATATTTTATAACTATGTGGAGGTTGACACTGACAAACACATTAGATTCAACAATATAATGATATAAAATGGTGAAGCAGAAATCGTTTTTGACAAAAATACACATAACCATAGTAAAAATAACACATTTCACTCTAGAGACTATAAATTTTAAATAACATCTTCAATTAAACAAAATAATTATTAAATCTTTATGATCACTGATCATGTTTGATTTAATTTTATATCCTGGCCCCATGGCACATAAAAGGTACTCAGTAAATATTAAATTAATGAGGTTCTTGGATAATTTACACAAGAAAAAGACAAAATGCTTTTACAAGTGGAACATACTAATAAAAAAGAATTATGCAAGTTGATTAATTCATATGGAGAAGTTTATTTTTTAGCTTTATTAATATTGTGAACACTTCTTTTGTATAAAGATTTTCATTAGCATAAGAGAGAAGGTTCTATATGGGTAATGATTTAGTTATGCATTCTAAATTGTCAGTTCTGATCATTAAATGCAATTTATTCTGAACATACCACATACATAAAAAATTAGAAACTCATTAGACTCTTTTCATTGATAAGATGTCTGTAATTCAATACGTAAAAGGAGCACACTAAATCGAAAGGTCTTAAAACAGAGAAATCTTTGATTCTCTTAAATTCCATATATTCACACACACTAGAGCTTCATAATCAATGTCTACTGCTAATGAGACAGCCTGTAGGTTATGTCACTATTTTTCAGCTAGTTTTGACAAGGCAACCTTTAAACATATTATCAATAAAAATCCAATTTGACAATACAACAGATAATTAAAATAACATAATAAACTTGGAGAACAAGTTCATACATTTGGTTTTTACTTAGAAATGTAAGATTATTATAGATTTTTAGAAACAGTCTTAAAAAAGAGAACATAAAATTAAATTTTAAACAAAAACAGTCATCTTTAATATCTATTGCCTTCCGGATTTTAAAAGCAATACATGCTCATTGACAATCTAAAGTGAAAAATGTATAAAGTACAAATAGAATTTTCTCTCAAGTCTGGCCATATCACTACCACTACTAAACATTTTTTTGTATGTTTTAAAATAGAAGGGAAGAGAACTTGCAGTCAATGGACAGATAAAAAGCTTCCAAGATTGAAAAAAAAAAAAAAAAAGCTAAAGGAGTTCATCGGCATGAAACAATATTACAAAAATGTTAAGGGAATTCTTTACAAAGAAGAAATAAATAAACATCAATAATATGAGTAATAAAATGGCAATAAGTATATATCTATCAATAATTACATTAAATGCAAATTGATTAAATGCTTCAATCAAATGACATAAGAGAGCTGAATGGATAAGAAAATGTCCTTAAATATGTTGCCTACAAGAGAATTACTTCAGATCAAAAGACACACACAGACTAAAAGTAAATGGATGGAAAAAGATATTTCATGAAAATAGAAATGAAAAAAAGTTGGATACCCATGATTATATAAAACAAAATAGATTTTAAAACATAGTCTATAATAAAAGAGAAAAGAAGAACATAATGATAAAGGGATCAATCCTACAGGAGGACATAACTCAAGTAAACATTTATACACCTAAAATAGGAGCTTCTAAATATATAAAACAATTACTGGCTGGCATAAATGGAGAGACTGACTGTAACATAATCATAGTAGGAGACTTTAACACCTCGACACCAACATACACATCTTTCAGACAGAAAATCAAGCAAACAGCAGTTTAAATTACACACTAGACCAGATGGATTTAGTTGATATTTTTAGAGCATTTTACCTCAAAGCAGCAGAATATCCACTATTCTTAAATGCACATGGAGGATTTTCCAACATAGACCACATGTTAGGCGACAAAACAAGTCTCAATAAATTTAAGCAGACTGAAATCATATCAAGTGTCTTCTCCTGTCACAATGATATGAAACTAGATATGAATTACAAGAGAGCAAAACTAAAAAAAAAAAACAGAAACACATGCAGTCTAAATAACAGGCTACTAAATAAAAAATGGATAAACAATGAGATCAAGGAAGAAATTAAAAGATACTTTGAAACAAATGAAAATGAAAACACAGTGGCTTAAAACCTATGAGACACAGCAAAAGCAGTCCTGGGAGGGAAATTCATAGCAATAAATGCTTACCTCAAGAGAAAAGAAAAATCTCAAATACACAATCTAACCTTACTTAAAAGAATTAGGAAAACAACAACAACAACAACAACAACAACAAAGACCAATTTGAAGAGTAGGAAGGAAGAAAAAAAGATCAGAGTATAAATAAATGAAATAGTGTAAAAAAAAAAATACAAAAGATCAATGAAACCAAAAGCTAGTTCTTGGAAAAGATAAACAAAATGGACAAAAATTTAACAAGACACATCAAGAAAACAAGAGAGATGACTCAAATAAATAAAATAAAAAGCGAAAGAGAAGTGACAACTATTCCACAGAAAAACAAAGGATTATAAGAAAATACTAAGATCAATTACATGCCAACAAATTGACCAATCTTCAGAAAATGGATAGATTTCAAAAAATGTACAATATTCCAAAACTGAGTCAATAAGATTCAGAAAATCTGAGCCATCGATTACTATAACAATATCAAATCAGTAATCAAAAAACTCTCAACAAACAAAAGTTCTGGACCGGATGGCTTTACAGGTGAATTTTACCAAACATCAAAGAATTACACCTATTCTTCTCAAACTATTTTTAAAAATTCGAGAGGAGCGGAGGCTCCTAAACTCATTCTATGAAGCCATCATTACCTTGATTCCCAAATAAGACAAAGAAATTAAAAAAGAAGAAAATTATAAGTCAATATCCCTGATGAACGTAGATGCAAAAATCCTCAATGAAATGTTAACATACTAAATTGAGCATTACATTAAAATATTATACACTATGATCAAGTGGCATTTATTCCTGGGATGCAAGTTTGGTTCTTTATCTCTAAAATATTTAATGTGATATATCACATAAACATAATAAAAGATAAAAATCATAAGATCAAATATTCTGGAAAAATGGTGTAGATGATAGGGGCTTTGTTCACCTCTCTTGCGAACAAATCAAAGCTGTGACAGAAATGCGGAGCAAACAGCAAGCAAAGTGGCCTGGGATCTAGACAAACAGAAGCACTACAACTAGGGAGAGAAATAATTAACCTCCTCAGTAGAAGGTAGGAGGAAGAGAAGATGCAAGGATGTCCGATACCTAGCGGCCGAGTGGCACAGAGGCTACTGGCAGCTGTAGACTCCTCTTAAAGAGCCTGTGTCCATAAGAGGACTTTTGCTGTGATGGACCTGTTTGCTCTGAGCACCAACTCCAGGTAGGCTCCATGGGGAGCACAAGGAATTTACAGGAGACACTGAGCTGTCAGAGTGAGGGCCAGAGGTGAGGAGCTCTCCCACGCAGAAGTGCCAGCGGTATCTAATGTTCTTCTGTTGGGCCTCCCCCCACCCACTGTGCAGACGCAGTGCTGCCATGGCTGAGACATCATCAAACTGGATAAAAGGGGTCTCTCTGCCCAGAGGATTCACTGAAACTCTGTCTCCCCCAACAAACGGCCCCACATAGATCACATCCAGTTGTGTCCTCTGCGAGTTCAGTGCTCCTTGCTGAGCAGCACCAAGACACACTGGTGGCAGCTGGCCTCGGTTTCTGCTGTGGCTTCTTGAGGCAACTATAAGCACAGCATCTGTGAATTGCTTACTGCATCTTAATAGGTGACCCCAGAGGGGCTAAACTTGGCCTGCAGCTGAATCCCTCTCAGGACTGTGCCACTAGACACCTACCTACAAAGCCATGCTAAGACCAGGAGACTTAGGAGCTTTGCTTAGTACATAGAAACAGATACAGAAAGGCAGTCAAAATGGGGAGACAAAGAAGCAGAAACCATAAAAGAGAATGGAACAGAGATCCAGGAATAATGGAGTCAAGCAATCTAACAGATATAGAGTTCAAAACACTGGTTACAAAGATGCTCAATGAACTTAGGGGAAGCATACATGAATTCAGTGAGAACTTTGACAAAGAGATAAAAAAAAACATAAAAATGAAAATGGAAATTACAAAAAGGGACCAGTCAGAAATGAAGAACACATTATCTGAGAAGAAGAGTATATTAGAGGGAATAGAGTGGATAAAGAAGAGGACTGAACCACTGACACAGAGGATGGGGAAGCCAAGGACACTTAATCAGAATGGCAAGAAAAAAGAAACCGAGAATATAATAATAATTTAAGGAGCCTAGGGGACACTATTAAATGTAAAAATATCCATATCATAGGGGTACCTGAAGGAAAAGAAGGTGTTTAAAAGCTATTTAAAGAAATAATGATGGAATACCTCCCTAACCAGGTGATGGAAATAGACATACAACCTCAGGAAGCTCAGAGAGTCCCAAAAAGAGGAACTCAAAGAGGCCCACAAGACACATCATAATTAAAATGCCAAAGGTTAAATACAAAGAGAGAATCTTAAAAGCAGTAAGAGAAAAGCAGTTAGTTACCTAGAAAAGATCACCCATAAGACTGGCAGCTGATTTCTCAAAAGAAACCATGCAGGAAAGAAAGGCTTGGCACAAAATATTCGATATGATGAAAACCCAGGATCTACAACCAAGAATACTTTATCCAGCAAAGCTATCAGTTAGAGTTGAAGAATAGATAAAGAGCTTTCCAGACAAAAGTGAGCTAAAGGAATTTATGAACACCAAGCCAGTATTACAGAAGGTGTTGGAGGAATTTCTTTAAGAAGAAAAATAAAAGTATCAAAAACATGAATACAGAATGGAAATAACTACATTCCTATCAAGTGCCTCAAATGGAAAAGAATTAAGTGCTCCAACCAAAAAATAGAGTGGCTGAATGGATAAGAAAACAATATGCTGCCTACAAGAGACTCACTTCAGATTAAAAGACACACACAGATTAAAAGGAAGGGGATGGTAAAAGATATTGCCTTGATGGACCTAGAGGGTACTGTGCTGAATGAAGTAAGTCAGATAGAGAAAGACAAATATTGCATGATTTCACAAACATATGGAGTCTAAAGAACAAAATAAACAACAACAACAACAAAAATAAACTCATAGGTACAGAGAATATTTTGAGAGCTACTAGATGGGAGGAGGTTTGGGGAGGATAATGGAAAAGGGCAAAGGGATTAAGAAGTACAAATGGATAGTTACAAAATAGACAGGGAGATACAAAGTGTAGCATAAGGAAAATCAATAATATAATAAACATGTAAGGGGGAAAAGGGGTACTAGATTTATTGCGGTGATTGCTTTGTGAGTTATATAGATGTCTAACCACTTTGCTGTAAAAAGGAAACAGATATAAACAACTATAACTGAATTTAAAAACTCATTGAATTGTACAATGTAAATATAAGCAACTAATTGTCTATTATATTTCAATAAAGCCGGGGGAGAAATTATATGATCATATCAATAGATTCAGAAAAAGTGTTTGAAAAATTCAACATCCATTTATAATAAAAAAATCTCAGCAAATTGGAAATATAGAGAAAATAACTAAACATCATAAAGACCGTATAGGTCAAAGCAACAACTTACATCATACTCAATGGGGAAAAGATAATAGTATTTTTACAGTCACAAACAAGACAAGAATGTCTACTTTTACCATTCTTATTCTACATAGTATTGGAAGTCCTATAAGATAAGCAGTCAGATATAAAATAAAAGACATCTAAATTAGAAAGGAAGAAGCAAAACTTTTATTATCTGCAGATAACATGGTACTATATATAGAAAACCCTAATGATTCCACCAAAAACAGGTAGAGCTAATAAATGAATTAAGTAAAATAGCAGGGTAAAAAATTCATATTTAGAAATTGGTTATATTTTTATACATCAGTAATGAGCTATGAGAAAGAGAAATTAAGAAAACAATTCCATTACAATTGCATCAGAAAAATGAAAAAGCTAGGAATTCATTTCACCAAGGAGGTAAATGACCTGTATTTGGAAAATTATAGGTCATTGAAGAAGGAAATTGAAGAAGATACAAATAAATGGTAGCATATACTGTGCTTATGATTGGAAGAATAAACATATTTAAAGTGGCCATATACCAAAAGCAATCTATATAATCTATGCAATCATTATCACAATACCAACGAAATTTTTCACAAAACTAGAACAAATAATCCAAAAATGTGTATGGAACCATAAAAGACTGCATAGCGATGGTATCTTGAGAAAGAAGAAACAATTGGAGTTTTCACGGTACCTGATATCAGTTTGATATGCTGCCAGGATATAGTAATCAAAACAGCATAGCCCTGGCATAAAGACAGACATGTAGATTAATGGAACAGATTAGAGAGCCCAGAAATAAAATAAATTTAAACCTATATATTTATTGAATCTATAACAAAGGAAGCAAGAATATACAGTGTGGTAAAGACAGTCTCTTCAACAAGTGGTACTGGGAAAACTGGACAGATAAATGGGGAAAAAATGAAACTGGACCACCTTCATACACCATATATGAGGATAAACTTAAAATGGATTAAAAACTTAAATGTAAGACACCAAAATAAAAATCTTCTACAAGAAAACATAGACAGTAAATACTCTGATACTGCTATTAGTATTTTTTTTCTGATATATCTCCTCAGACAAGCAAAGCAAAAGAAAACATAAACAAATGGAACTACATCAAACTAAAAAGTTTTTGCATATCAAAGGAAACCATCAACAAAATGAAAAGACAGCCTACTGAATGGGAGAAGATTTTTTTCTATGATACATCTGAAAATGGGTTAGTATCCAAAATTTATCAAGACTCATACAACTCAACAACAAAAAAATGAAAAATGTAATTGAAAAATGGATAAAGAACCTAAAAAGAGATTTCTCCAAGGAGGACTAACATATGGCCAATAAGCATATGAACAATCTTCAAGATCACTAATCATGATCACCACATGATCCATTACTTTACTGGTTAGTTACCCCAGACTTTAAAACACATATCTGAAAAGACATCAGTATACCAAAGTTCATAGCAGCATTATTCACAGTGGCCAGGATATGTAAACAACCAAAGTGTCTTACAATACATGATTGGATAAAGATGTGATAGTATATATATATACAATGGAATATTACTCAACCATAAGAAGAGATGAAATACTGCATTTGCATCAAAATGGATGGACATCGAGATAATCATGCTAAGCAAAATAAGCCAGACAGAAAAAGTTGAAAACCACATGATATCACTTATTTGTGAGATATAAACCTAAAAGCAACAAATGAACAGGGCAAACAAACAGAGACTCATGGCCATGGATAATAGACTACTGGTTACCAGAGGGTAGGAGGAAGGGGAGAGGAGTGAGGTAGATGGGGTAAAAGGTGTCAAATATGTGGTGACAGAAAGAAATCTAACTATGGCAGGGGAATACACAATGCAATATATATATGCCTTACTGTTGAAATTTACACCTGAAACTTACTGAATTTTGTTAACCAATGTCACCATAAAATAAATAAATAAATAAATATCATACTAGAGTTGAAAATAAAAAATTCATTTATCTCTTTTCATGGCTTGATATCTCATTTCTTTTTAACACTCAATTTTATTTAATTGTCTGGATTTACCGCATTTTATTTATCCATTCACCTACTAAAGGGCATCATGGTTACTTCCAGATTTCAGAAATTATAAATAAAGCTGCTCTAAGCATCTGTGTGCAGGTTTTGATGTGGACATAAGGTCTCAAATCCATTGGGTAAATGCATGTGAAATGGAACATTTTTTCATATGCTTTTGCTATGTAGACATCTTCTTAGATGAGGTGTCCATTAAGATCTTTGGCTCAATTTTAATTGGATTGTTTGTTTTCTTATTGATGATGAGTTTTAATATTTCTTCATATTCTTTGGATAACAGTCATTAAATATGTCTTTTCCAATATTTTCTCTCAGTCTGCTATTTATCTTCTAATTATATTGATTTTTCTTTTCCTCCCAGAGCAGAAAGTTTAATTTTAATGAAGACCAATTGGTCAATTATTTCTTTCATAGATTATGCCTTTGATGTTGTATCTAAATATTTATTATCATACCTAAAGTCATTTAAGTTTTCTCTTATGTACATTTAGATCTATAATATATATTGAGTTAATTTTTGTAAAAAGTGTAGTCTTTGTCTAAATCACTTTTTTTTGCATGTGGATATCCAGTTGTTTCAACATCATTCATTGAAAAAAGTATATTTTCTCCACTGTACTGCTTTTGTTCTTTTGTCAAAAATCATTTGAGTATGTGTATGTGGGTCTATTTCTTGGATTTCCATTCTGTATCATTGATCTATTTTTCTATTCTTTTACCAATAACACAGATTTAATTACTATAAATTATAGTAAGTCTTGAAGTTATGTTGTACTAATCCTCCATCTTTGCTCTTCAATATTGTATTGGCTATTTTGGGGGCTTTTATCTCTCCATATCTACTTTAGAATCATTTTGTTGATATCCACAAAATAACTTGCTGGGATTATTAATATTGCATTGAATCTATAGATCGAGTTGGGAAAAACTGGCATCTTGACAATATTGAGTCTTTCTATCCATGAATATGGGATATCTCTCCATTTACTTAGTTCTTTGATTTCTTCTATCAGAGTTTTGTAGTGGTCTTCGTATAGATCTTACGCATATTTTGTTAGGTTTATACTTAAGTATTTCATTTTTGGTGCTTATGTAAGTGGTATTGTGTATTTAATTTTAAATTCCACTTGTTCATTGATGTTATGTAGGAAATCAGTTGACTTTTGTATCCTTCAACTTGCTATAATTGTTTATTAGTTCCAGGTATTTCCTGTTTTTGTCAATTTTTTTCCAATTTTCTACATAAACAATTATGTCATCTGCTAACAAAGACGGTTTTATTTCCTTCTTCTCAATACGTATAAATTTTATTTTCATTTCTTGTCTATTGAATTAGCTAGATCTTCCAGTAATTTGTTGAAAAACAGTGGTGAGAGTAGACATTTATGCCTAGTTTTATATATAGTGTTAGCTGTAAGTTTTTGGTAGATATTACTCAAGTTGAGGAAGTTTTGTTTTGTTTTGTTTTGTTTTGTTTTGTTTTGTTTTGTTTTTGATTTGTTTTTAATCATGAATGATTCTTAGTTTACTGAGTTTTTAGTCAAGATTGGGCGTTGGATTTTGTCAAAAGCCTTCCCTGCTTCTGTTGATAGCATCGTATAATTTTTCATTTTTAGTTTGTTGATGTAATGGATTACATTAATTGTTTTTTTTTTTTAATTTGAACCAGCCTTGGATACCTGAAATTAATCCTACACTATTGGGGTGTAAATTCTTTTTATACATTTTTGGATTCAATTAGCTAATATTTTGTTGAAGATTTTTATACTTATGTTTATGAGATATATTAGTCTGCAGATTATTTAATGCTTTGTCTGGTTTTAATATTAGAGTAATGCTGGCCTCAGAATAATTTAAGAAGTATTTTATTTCCTGCTTTTTTCTGAAACATTTTAGAGAATTGGTATATATTTTTCTTAACTGTTTGGTAGAATTCATCAGTGAATCCATTTGAACCTGGTGCTTTCTGTTTTGGAAAGTTATTTATCAACAGATTGAATTTCTTTATTAGTATAGGCCTATTCAGATTGTCTTTTCTTCTTGTGTGTGTTTTGGTAAATTATATTTTTAAGTAAATTGTCCCATTTCATCTAGGTTATTGAATTTGTGAGCATAGAGTCGTTCACAGCAGTCCTTTATTAATTTTTTTTTAATGTCCAAAGGATCTATAATGATGCCTCTTCTTTCAACAGATATAAGTAATTTGTGTCTTCTCTCTCTCTTTTCTTATTTAGTATGGTAGTGGCTTATTGATTTTATTGATCATTTAAAAAAAACAGCTTTTAGTTTCCTATTGATTTAATCTCCTGTTGATTTCCTGTTTTGAATTACATTGACTTGTGCTCTAATTCTTATCATTTCTTTGTTATGCTTACTTGGAATTCAGTTGTTGTTTTTTTTTTTCTAGTCTCCTGAGGTGGGCATTTAGATTATTAATTTTAGATATTTTTTCTCTTTTTAATGTATGCATTCTATGCAATAAATTCCTCTCAAGCACTGCTTTCACTGCATCCCATAAATTTTGATAAGTTTTCATTTCAATTTAGTTAAAAATACTTTTAAATTTCTCTTCTGACTTCTTCTCTGACCCATGCATTATTTAGAAGTATGTTGGTTATTCTCCATGTACTTTGGGATTTCTCAGTTATCTTTCTGTTCTTGAGTTCTAGTTTAATTCCATTGTCATCTAAAAGGCATTGTAAAATTTCTATTCTTTCAAATTTGTTAAGATTTGTTTTATGATCAATAATGTGGTCTATTTTGTAATTGCTTCATGCAAGTTTGAAAAGACTGTTTATTCTGCTGTCATTGTATAAGGTAAGTTATACAAGACTATTATATCTAGTTGACTAATGTTGAGTTCAACTATGTCCTTACTAATTTTCTATCTGCTAAATCTCTTCATTTCTGATTGAGGTACATTGAAGTCTGCAACTGTGATAATGGATTCCTCTACTTTTTTTTTTTTATTCTGTTAGTATCTGTCTCACATAATTTGATTCTCTATTGATAGGTGCAAACACATGAAATTTGGTTGTATCTTCTTTGAGAATCAATCCCTTTATCGTTATGCAATGCTGTTGTTTATCCTTGACAATTTTACCTTTTTTGAAGGCTGATCTGTCTGAAATTAAGTTGGATGCCACTGCTTTTTTTTTTTTCTTTAGTGTTGTCATGGCATATTTTTGTCCATCCATTTTATTTTATAATTTTATTTTATAATTAGTTTCAAGTATACAGTACATTGGTTAGATGTTTATATAGATTATAAAGTGATCCCCCTGATTGCTCATTCTCTCCTCTGGCTCTACATCTGGCCATTACATTAATGCTAACTGCATTACCTATGTCGTGCTCCCCGTACCATCTGTCAACTACAAATTTGTACTTCTTTAACCCTTCACTCCTTTCTCCCAGTCCCCCAATCACCCTCTCTTTTGTCCATCACCAGATTGCCCTCTATATTTGAGTCTGTTTTTGGTTAGTTTGTTCTTTTTGTTCCTTACATTCCACATGTAAGTGAAATCATATGGTATTTATCTTTCTCTGTCTGACTTATTTCTTTCAGTATAATAACCTATAGGCCCATCCATGTTGTTGCAAATGGTAGGATTTCACTTTTTTTATGGCTGAGTAATATTCCATCGTATATATGAACCATAACTTCTTTAGCCAATCATCTGTTGATGGGCATTTGAGTTGCTTCTATATCTTGGCTATTTTAGATAATGCTGCCAAAAAAATAGGGGTACATAGATCTTTATGAATTATTGTTTTGGTTTTCTTTGGATAAATACCTAGGAGTGCAATCACTGGGTCAAAAGGTATATCCATTTTTAATTTTTTGAGAAACTTCCAGACTGTTTTCCATAGCGGTTGTATCAACTTGCAATCCCACCAACAATGTATGAGGGTTCCCTTTTCTCTACATCCTCACCACTTGTTGTTTTTTGGATTTATTGATCATAGCCATTCTGATAAGTGTGAGGTGATATCTCATTGTGGTTTTAATTTGCACTTCCCTAATAGTTAGTGACCTTGAGCATCTTTTTATGTGTCTATTTTCCATCTGTATTCCTTTTTTGGAGAAATATCTGTTCAGGTCTTCTGCCCATTTTTTAATACGATGCTTTTTTTTTTTGTCGAGTTGTATGAGTTCTTTATATATTTTGGATATTAATCTCTTATCAGATGTATCAGAAGCAAATATCTTGTCCCATTCAGTGGGTTGTCTTTTCATTTTGTTGATGCTTTTTTGCTGTGCAAAAAAGTTTTAGTTTGATGTAGTCACATTTATTTATTTTTTCTTTTGTTTCCCTTGCCTGAGGAGAGATATCTGAAAAGAAATTCTTAGTAGTACTATCAGAGAGATAACTATCTATATTTTCTTCTAGAAGTTTTATGGTGTGGGGTTTTACATTTAAGTCTTTAATCCATTTGAGTTTATTCTTATATACGGTGTGAGAAGGTGGTCCAGTTTTTTTTCTATTTTTCTTTTTTTTTTGGATGTACCTGTCCTATATTTCCAACACCGTTTTTGAAGAGACTGTCTTTACTCTTTTGTATGTTCTCACCTCCTTTGACAATTATTAGGTGAGCATATAGGTGTGGATTTATTTCTGGGCTGTATATACTGTTCTATTAATCATTGTATCTGTTTTTATGCTTGTACCATATTGTTTTGTTTACTATAGCCTTGTGATATAGTTTGATATCAGGTAGTACCATACCTCCAACATTGCTCTGCTTTCTCAAGATTGCTGTGGCTATTTGGGACATTTATAGTTCCATATAAATTTTGAGATTATTTGTTGTAGCTCTCTGAAAAATGCCCTTGGTATTTTGATAGGGATTACATTGAATCTATAGATTGTTTGGGGTCATAATGATGTCAATTCTTCCTACCCATGAGCACAATATATGCTTCTATTTATTTGTATCTTCAATTTCTTTTTTCAATGATTTATAATTTCCTAAAACAGGTCTGTTACCTCATTGGTTAATTTGATTCTCAGGTATTTTATAGTTTTCAATGCAATTGTAAATGGGATCATTTTCTTAATTTCTCTTTCCAAAAGTTCATCATTGGTGTATAAAAATGCCACCAACTTCTGAATATATTTCGTATTCTGCTATTTTACTGAATTCATTGATCAGTTCTAGAAGTGTTTTGGTAGAATCTTTAGAATTCTTTACTGATACTATAATGTCATGTGCAAATAATGGAAGTTTTACTTCTTTCTTTCCAATTATATGTTTTATTTCTTTTTCTCGTCTTATTACTGTGGCTAAGACTTCCAATACAATGTTGAAGAGGAGTGGTGAAAGTGGACTTTTCTGTTTTATTCCTGACCTTAAGGAAAATACTTTCAGCCTGTCCTCATGAGTATGATGTTAGCTGTAGGTTTGTCATGTATGGCCTTCATTTTTTTTTTTAACATTTTGTCTTTATTAAAATATAATAGACAATTAGTTGCTTGTACTTACATTGTATGATTCAAGGAGGTTTTTTTCGATTATGGTTGGCACACAATAATATACCAGTTTCAGTGTATTGCAACGTGATCAGAGCCACATAATTAGCAATGTGATCACCCCACTAAATCTAGTACTCGTCTTCCCCCTTACATATTGATTACAACTTCATTAACGATCCTCCCCATGCTACATTCTACATCTCCATGTCTATTCTGTGACTATCTTTTTATACATCTTAATCCCTTTGCTTTTTTTTTTTTTCTGTCCCCTCCAACCCTCCTTTCATCTGGTATTTCTATAAATATTCTCTGTATCTCTGTGTTTATTTCTGCTGTTTTTGGTTGTTCTTGTTGTTGATTTTATTCTTTAGATTCCACGTGTACATGAAATCATTCAATATTTGTCTTTCTGTATGTGACACATTTCATTCAGCGCAATACACTCTAGGTCTATCAAGGCAATATCTTTTACCATCCCGTTCCTTTTAGTCTGTGTGTCTTTTAATCTGAAGTGAGTCTCTTGTAGGCAGTGTATAGGGATCTTGTTTTCTTATCCATTCAGCCACTCTATCTTTTGGTGGGAGTACTTAATTCTTTTCCATCTGAGGCACTTATTGATAGGAATGTAGTTATTTCCAGTCTTTATTCATGTTTTTGATACATGTTTTTTCTTCTTAGATAAATCCCTTCAACATTTTCTGAAATACTGACTTGGTGATGATAAATTCCTTTAGCTTATTTGAGCTTATCTGAGAAGCTCTGTATCTGTTCTTTGACTCTGATAGCTTTGCTGGATAAAGTTTTCTTGGTTGTAGATCCTGGGTTTTCATTACGTCGAATATTTTGTGCCAAGCCCTTCTGTCCTGCATGGTTTCTTTTGAGAAATCAGCTGCCAGTCTTATGGGTGATCCTTTGCAGGGATCTAACTGCTTTTCTCTTACTGCTTTTAAGATTTTGTCTTTGTATTTAACCTTTGGCATTTTAATTATAATGTGTCTTGTTGTGGGCCTCTTTGGATTCCTCTTTCTTGGGACTCTCTGAGCTTCTTGGGTTTTATGTCTATTTCTATCACCAGATTAGGGAAGTTTTCTATCATTATTTCTTCAAATAGCTCTTCAACATCTCGTTTTCCTTCAGGAACTTCCATGACATTTTTACCTTTAATCATGTCCCATAGAATTCTTAAATTATTATTATATTCTTGGCTTCTTTTTTCTTGCCATTCTGATTGGGTGACCTTGGCTTCCTCATCCTCTGTATTGGTGGTTCTATCCTCTTCTTCATCCATTTGGTTAATTCTCTCTAATATACTCTTCATCTCAGATAATGTATTCTTCATTTCTGATTGGTTCCTTTTTATAATATCCATTTCCATTTTTATGGGTTTTTTTTATCTCTTTGTTAAAGTTCTCACTGAGTTCATCACTCTTCCCCTAAGTTCATTGATCATCTTTATAACCAGTGTTTTGAATTCTGCATCTCTTCGATTGCTTGACTCCGTTATTTCTGGATCTCTGTTCTTTGCTCTCATATGGTTTCTGCTTCTTTGTCTTCCCATTTTTTACTGTCTTTCTGTGTCTGTTTTGATGTACTAAGCAAAGCTCCCAAGTTTCCCAGTCTTATTACTATACGTGGCTTCGTATAGTAGGTGTCCAGAAACACAGTCCTGAGTGGAGTTCAGTTGCAGGCAAATTTTAGCCCCAGCCTGTTTCCCTACAGGGCCACCTGTTAAAATTCAGCAAGCAATCCGCAGATGCTGTGCTTTTAGTTGCCTCAAGAAACCATGCCAGAAAATAGAGGTCAGCAGAAACAAGTGTGGGACTTGCCAAAGACACAACTGGATATGGCTTGGGTAGGGCCATGAGTTGGGGGAGGCAGAGTTCCAGGGAATCCTCTGGACAGAGCGACATCTGTTATTCAGTTTGATGACGTCTCAGCTATGGCAGCACTGTTTCCACATACTGAGAGAGGGGGAGGTCTCAACAGAGGAACAATGGATACCACCAGCACTTCTTTCCAGGAGAAAGCCTCCTCTGACAACTCAGCATCCTCCTGTAAGTCCCTGGTGCCCTCCGAGCAGCCGATGCAGCACTGGTGCTCATAGTGAGCAGGTCCTTCACCACGAAAGTCCACTCCTGGACATGGTCCCTTTCCAAAGCAGCTGCTGGCTGCTGCTGTCACAGCCTTGTGGGGTGAGGACTCCGTCCTACCTCCTCCTATTGTAGGTTGATTTTTTATTTCTCTCCCTAGTTGTAGGGCTTTTTCATCTAGACCCCAGGTGACTCTGCTTGCTGTATGCTCCGTGTTTCTGTCACAACTTTGATGTGGTCATAAGAGTAAATGAACAAAGCCTCTATCATCTACGCCATTTTGACTTGTCAATTTCAGGACAGTCATTTTTTTGATTGCAGATCTAAAAAGCTACTGAATTACTCTCCAAAGACAGAGGCTGGCAGGTGCCATCTTTTTGCTCTCTCTGTGACTCACTCAAGTTCACTGGTATCTCCCAAATGGGAGGTTGTGTCTTTTTCTGGTGCTCCAGTTTTTGTGGCTGCCACCCAGAGAAAACATTTAGATTGTCTGACTCTGGTGACTTATGCTAATAAGAGAAAGAATTCTTAACCAGCTACAATCCTCGGGGCACAACGGAAAAGCAACAGATTGAGCTACCCAGTCTTTCTATGAAAGAGGCCTGTTAAATTATTTTTATAACTGTAGATGAGGGGCAAGTTTCTAATTAAACACACGTCTAAAGATTGATTGTCATCCTCTCCAGGGAACTTTGAGGGTCAGTGCTATTTTCGCACTCTCTATCTGCCATACTCCAGAGTGCCAATATCTCCTGGAGGGGAGCTTTTACACATATCTGGTGCCTCAGAATTTGTAGCTGCTACCCAAGAGATGAACAATGATTTCCTGGTTATGGTTGCCAGTGGGGTTTGAATTCATGGGTGGCATGGGACTGTAACAAAAAAGGAGAAAATTCTTAGCAGACTACCACCCACAGGGTACAGCACGACAGCAGATTGAAACATACCATCAGTATTTCTGTTAAAGAGGCCTATATGCTGAGTCTGAATCTTTGTTGAGCCCAAAGGTCAGGCTTCTGGTTTTGAACATATTCCAAGTTTTTATGAGATACTCGATGGAGACAGAGGCTGGTAGATATCATCTTTGTGTTGTCCTTCTGCCTCTTTCCAATTTACAAGTATGTTCTAGAAAGAGAGTGTGTTCACTCATGTTTCACTTTGATTTTTGTGGCTGCTGCCCAGGGGACACCTCTCGAACACTTAACAAATAAAGAAAGAGTGTTTACCTGGCTACCAACCCCATGGCACGGCAGAGAGGAAACAGACTTAGTTGCTCAGTCTTTATGTGTAAAAAGGCCTATTTGTTAATTGTCATAACTGTGGCCTGAGGGGTAAGATTCTAATACAATACACATCATCTAAGGGCTGACTATAATATTCTTCTGAGGCTTAAGAGAGCAGGTGTTATCTTTATGTCCTCCATCTGCCATGATTCAGAACACTGTTATCCCTGGAAAGAGAGCTTTACATGATCTGGTGCCCTGGCCTTTACATATGGTGTTCTGGGTTTTGTGGCTGCTGCTCAGGAGATGCTACTTAACCCCCTGGTCACAATGGCCAGTGGGAATTGTGTTCAAGAGTTCAAATGAATTGTAGCAAAAAAAGAAACAGTTCTTAACAGCCTTATCACCCAGGGTTCATCAAAGATGTAGCAGAGAGAATTCCTCATTTTCCAGTTTTCCCCCATGAAAATTTATATTTGCATTCTTAAAAAGTTGCTGTATGAGGGTCTCTCTTCCAATTGTCCTGAATTTAGGTGCTGATGGGGATCTTCCATATTGGGACACTGACAAATCTTAGCATACATCAACTACCAGGAGCCACTAAAAATGAAGTAAGCTGCTTAGACAATCACAAAGATTTGAGGTACAACCAAGATTTGAGGTACAACAATAAGTTTAATCTTCTACATGAGGCAACTCCTTCAAAACTCAGAGAGCTGTGTGTTTAATCCAATGCATAGACATCAACACAGAGACTCAAGTAAAATGATGAAATAGATAAATATATTCCAAATTAAAAAAAAAAAACGAAAAACAAAAAACAAGATAAAACTTCAGAAAAGAATCTAATGGAATGAAGATAAGTAATCTGCTTAATAAAGAGTTTAAAGTAATAGTCATAAAAAAATGCTACCAAGATCAGAAGAAGAATGGTTAACAAAGTGAGAATTTCAACAAGCACAATGTAACAAAGTACCAAATAAAAGTTGTGGAGCTGAGGTATATAATAACTAGCTAAAAATACAATAGAAGTGTTCAAAAGCAGACTAGATGATGCAGCCAGCAGAAAGGATAAGTGACCTCAAAGACAGGCAGTGATACTCATCCCATCAAAGCAGAAAAAAGAAAAACTATATATAAAATAACGTAAAGATAGCATAAGAGACCTATGGGACAACATCAAGGAGACAAATATTTGCATTATAGGAGTCTCAGAAGAAGAAAGAGAGAGATAGGAGCAGAAAAATTATTTGAAAATATATGGTGGAACACTTTCTTAATCTGATGAATGACACAGATGTCAAGTTCCAGAAGCCTACAGATTTCCAATAAAGATAACCCAAAGTGACGCACACCAAGACATATTATAATTAAAATGTCAAAAGTTAAAGATAAGGAGAAAATCTTAAAATAAGCAAGAGAAAAACAACTCGTTATGTATAAGGTAACCACTATGACTATAAGCAGACTTTTCAGCAGAAATTTTACAGGTCAGAAGAAAGTGTGATATAAGTGCTGAAAGAAAGTAAACAAAAACTTCCAACCAAGAATACTCTACCTGGCAGAGTTATCATTCAGAACTAAAAGAGTGATAAAGAGGTTTCCAGATAAGCAAAAGCTAAAGGAGTTTATTACCACTGGACAGCCTTCACAAGAAAGGCTAAGGTGCTTATTTAAGCTTAAACAAAAGAGCACTGAGTCACATGAATTATATGAAAGTGTAAATCTCACTGGTAAAGGTAAACATATAATGAAATTCAGATAATCTAATATTGTAAAGATGGTGTAATAATTACTTATAAAGATGGTATAAATCCTTGGGGGACAGAGGGCAGACTAGGTAAAAGCAGGGTTTACGTCCTCCCAGGTCTGCATTGAAATTACAATCAATGTGTAAATAATCAACGTAGAAAATAACCAAAAGTCCAGGTGATCGGAACACCTAAGTCTGATAATATAAAGGAGCCACATCAAAGCCGGTAGGAGGGACAAAAGCACGAATTAGGCTGGACCTGCACCTGCGCGTGGTGGAGGATCACCAGGAGGCAGAGCAAGGCTGCAGAAGCTCCCCTGAAGGAGAGGGGGATCCTGGCCTCATTCAGGGGCTCCCCAGCCCAGAGTCCCAGCCCAGGGAAGAGGAGATCCTAATAACTCTGACTGTAAAAGCCAGAGGGTATTCCGGCAGTCTGGGCAATACAGAAAGAGACTGAAACCCTAGACGCCCCTTTGAAGGACCTGCACACAGGCTTTCTGACATGTAGACACTCGCTCAGGATTCATACTGAGATGCATTACCTGGTGCCTGAATGAGGACTGGGAGGGCAGCCACCATTGTGCCATAGTCCTGACCACCTACCGGGCAATCTACAGACTGCACAAGCTTAACTGTGCAGACACCTCCCACAGGGCCATTAGGAAGCTGCTGGCCTAAGGAGATCAGCCCACCCCACACAACCTGCAGAATGCCTAGTATTTTTCTTGTTGGATGGCTGCACGCATTGCACCAATTAGGGCCAAGCATTTGCAGCTGGTGGCCAGCACTGTGAGGATGCATTCCAAAATAGTTTCAGGCAGATCACTGCTGCCAACACGAACTTGAGTGGATATCGGGGATTGGAGGACAAATCCCAGACAGCAGCTGGTCTTGCTGTGATCTGTTACTTCTGCAGGAACACACAAATGGTTATTGAAATTGTAGCAAGACTGACGCTGTGTTGATCTAATTGCCATTGTTTCCCTGAGACACTACTCTACCCTACCCTAAAATTGCCCTAGGTGGCCTATTGACAGTGAACTGCCACAGCCCTGCCCTTGCCCCCCTGCCCCTCTCCCCACCCCATCTCCTAATCCACACAGCCAACAAGCCTTGACTAGCACAAGGCAGGCACTGCAAGGAAGTCAGCGGCAGGCAGACCTCTGCTGCCTGCAAGAGTTGAAGTATTGCCTCTGGAGACCGTGGGAGTCTGTGGGAGTGCCCCAGATGGCAGCTGGTCTCACCGTGATTGGAGACTACAGCAGGAACACTCGAGCACAGAAGACATAGCAAAACTGAGATTGTATTGGCTTGATGGCCCTTGTCTACCTGAGATCCCACTTCTTTTAAGCCACAAAGTGCCTGCAGCCCATTGACAGAGAGCCTCCCATTCCCTACTTGGCTCTGGGGTTGCACAATCTGCGCAGGCAACAGACCTTGGCTAGCTCAGTGAGCACATTTCAAGGAAAAAATAGTTGTGGGAAGACCACTGCTGCCTGTTCGAGCTGTGATAACACTTGAGGGGATCGTAGGGTCTGTATTGGCCTGGCAGCATTATCTCCCAGATCTGCTGTCTCAACCAATAAGAAAGTGCTTGCCGCACATCGAGAGGCAGCTGCCCCAGCCCAGGGGTGGCACATTCAGGCACAAGGTGGGCAGCAGCTGACCTTATTATGAGTGGAAACTTCTACCTGGAACCACAGAGACAGTGCTGATGTGTAAACTAATACTGCAGAGGCAGGGGGAAAGTTACTCAAAAGACCCAAGACACTTCCAGGGTCCATGCACCACCCAACACGCATATCACGTAGAGGCATTTCCAGTTTCAGAGACTTAACCGGTAACTGACAGGCAATGTTAGACCTGGAGGATGACTGGTCCCTCTTGAAAATGCCCTAGGTCAGGGATAGTGGATAATCAGGTCGCTGCCAATGGCATTGTCTCTTGCACTTACCTATAGATCCAGCATAGGCAACAACCATCCACAGAGGAACGCTTTGTAGTTCACACCGGATAGCCCTGAGCAATCAAAAGCAGCAGCTGAACTTGGCCTACTGGGAATCCCCTCCCAAGGGGCCATAAAACCAACACATCTGGAGGCTGGCACCAGCCTACAACAGAGCAACACCTGACCAGCCCCGTTAGCAGTACGCACAAAGGGTGGTTGTAAAAGGTACACACGCCTCTTAGGGCAAATCTCACTCAATGGGGTCAGCCTCCTCACAACACACAACTATTACTCTGTGGATGCATGTATCCAGTTCCCACAATTAGTCAGCCTGAGTGTTAATCCTATTCACTGATGTACTAACAACAATAAAGATTTGGCAACAAGAGAAGATCACACGCAACCCACACAAAGATCACATCCAGAGCCCCAGGATAGGGGATCAGGGAGAGTGTGCCACTGGGCCACACAGGATGCCTTCCACATTATGCCATCTGGCCAAGACTGAGAGATGAACTAAATATTCCTGACACCTAGAAACGAACACAGAGAGGCTAATAAAATGAGAAAACAAACAAACATGCCACAAATGAAACAACAGCAGAAAACTCCAGAAAATAAGCTAAATAAAATGGAGACAAGCAAACGACCAGAGTCAGAGTTCAAAATAATGGCCATAAGGATGCTCAATGAACTTATGAGGAGAATGGATGAACACAATGAGAACCTCAGCAGAGAGATAGTAAGCATAGAAAAGACATAGAAACCATAAAAAAGAAACAGAGAGAAATGAAGAATGCAATAACCGAAATGAATACACTAAAAGAATTCAATAGTACATTGGATGAAGCAGATAGAATCAGTGAACTGGAAGACAAGGTAGCAGAATACACCCAATCAGAACAACAAAAAGAAAAAAAAATTAAAAAATGAGGATAGTTTAAGAGACCTCTAGGACAACATGAAGTGTAACAATATCTGGATCATAGCAGTACCTGAAGGAGAAGAAAAAGAGCAAGGGATTGAGAATCTATTTGAAGAAAACTTCCTTAACCTGGTCAAAGAATTAGACATACAAGTTCAGGAAGTACAAAGAGTCCCAAACAAGAGGAATTCAAACAGACCCACACCAAGATACATCATAATTAAAATGCCAAAGGTCAAAGACAAAGAGAGAATCTTAAAAGCAGCAAGATAAAGGAAGCTAGTTACTAACAAGGGTACCCTCATAAGAAAGTCTGCTGATTTTTCAATGGAAACTTTGCCAGCCAGAAGGGATTGGCAAGAATCCCTTCTTGTTTTTCAAAGTTATGAAAAACAAGAATCTGCAACCATGAAAACTCTACCCAGCAAGGCTTTTGATTAAAATGGAAGGTGAGATAAAGAGATTTCCAGACAGGAAAAAGCTTAAGGAATTCATCACCAATAAGCCAATATTAGAAGTGTTAAAGGGACTTCTGTAAAAGAGAAGGAGTAAAAAAAGAAAATAGAAATAACAAATACGAATAATGAAATGACGATAACTAAGTATCTATCAGTAATCACTTCAAATGTAAACGGATTAAATGTTCCAATCAAAAGACATAGGGTAGCCAAATGGGTAAGAAAACAAGACCCATGCATATGCTGTCTACGAGAGACCAATTCAGATCAAATGACACTTACAGACTTAAAGTAAAGAGATGGAAAAAGATATTTCATGAAAATGGAAAAAAAAAAAGCCAGGTGGCTATACTTATATTAAATAAAATAGACTTTAAAACAAAGGCTATGGTATGAGACAAAGAAGGGCATTACATAATGATAAAGGGATCGATAAATGAAGAGTACATAACCCTAATAAACATATGTGCACCCAACAGAGGAGCACCTACATCCATAAAGCAATTATTGACTGAAATAAAAGGAGAGATCAATAGTAATATACTCAGAGTAGGAGACTTTAACACCACATCGACATCAAGTGACGGATCTTCCACGCAAAGAATCAACAAGGAAACAATGGGCCTAAAGGACACACTAGACCAGATCGATTTAATAGATATTTTCAGGGCATTTTACCTCAAAGCAGCAAAATATACATTCTTCTCAAGTGCACATGGAGCGTTTTCAAGGATAGATCACATGTTAGGACACAAAACAAATCTCAATAAATTTAAGAAGATTAAAATCATATTAACCATCTTCTCTGATCACAATGGTATGAAACTAGATATTAACTACAAGAAAGAGCTGGAAAATACACAAACACATGGAGGCTAAATAACATGCTAATAAACAGTGAATGGATTATTAATGAGATCAAGGAAGAAATCAAAAGATACCTAGAGACAAATGAAAATGAAAACACGCCTCAAAATCTATGGGACCCAGTGAAAGCAGTTTTAAGAGGGAAATTTATAGCAAGACAAGCCTACCTCAAGAAACAAGAGAATGCACAAATAAACAATCTAACTTTACACTAAAAAGAACTGGAAAAAGAATAGCAAACAAAGCCCAAAGTGTATAAAAAGAAGGAAATAATAAAGATTAGTACAAAAATAAACGAAATAGAGTCTAGAAAAACAATACAAAAGATTAATGAAATCGAGAGCTGGTTCTTTGAAAGGATAAACAAAATTGACAGACCCTTAGCCAGACTCATCAAGAAAAAAAGAGAGAGGACTCAAATAAATAAAATCAGAAATGAAAGAAGAGAAATAACTATGGCTCTAAAGAAGTACAAAGGATCATAAGAAAATACGACAAGCAATTATATGACAACAAATTGGACAATCTGGAGGAAATGGTCACATTCCTAGAAACATACACTCTCGTAAGACTGAGTCAAGAAGAGACAGACAATCTGAACTGATCGATTACCACCAATAAAATAGAATCAGTAATCAGAAACCTCCCCAAAGGCAAACATCCTGGACCAGAAGCCTTCATAGGCAAATTTTGCCAAACATTTGAAGAAGAATTAACACCTATTCTTCTCAAATTATTGCAAAAAAATTCAAGAAGAGGGAAAGCTCCCTAATTCCTTTTATGAGGCCGCCATTACCTTGATTCCAAAACCAGACAAAGACATTACAAAAACAGAAAAATATAGGCCGATATCTTTTATGAACAGTGATGCAAAAATCCTCAACAAAATATTAGCAAATCAAATTCAGCAATACATTAAAAATATCATAGACCATGATCAAGTTAGATTTATTCTTGGGATGCAAGGTTGGTACAATATCCGCAAATCAATGAATGTGATACACCATATTAACAAATCAAAATAAAATTCCATATGATCATATCAATAGATGAAGAAGAAGTATTTGACAAAATCCAGCATCCATTTATGATAAAAACTCTCAGCAAAGTGAGTATAGAGGGGACATATGTCAACATAATACAGGCCATATATGACAAACCTACAGCTAACATCATACTTAATAGGGAAAGGCTAAAAGTGTTTTCCTTAAAATCAAGAACAAGACAAGGATACTCACTTTCACCACTTCTCTTCAATCTTGTATTGGAAATCTTAGCCACAGCAATAGACAAGAAAGAGATATAAAAGCTATCCAAATTGGAAAGGAAGAAGGAAAACAGTTGCTACTTGCCGATGACGTGATACTACATATAGAGAATCCTAAAGATTCTACCCAAAAAAACCTGTTAGAACTGATCTGTAAATTCAGTAAAGTAGCATGTTACAAAATAAATATTCAGAAGTTCCTGGCATTTTTATACACTAATGATGAACTTTCAGAAAGAGAAATTAAGAAAAAAATCCCATTTACAATTGCATCGAAAACTATAAAATACCTGTGAATCAAATTAACCAAATATGTAAAAGATCTGTTCTCAGAAAATTATAAGTCACTGAAAAAAGAAATTGAAGAAAATACAAATAAATGAAAGCATATACTGTGCTCATAGGCAGGAAGAATCAACATTGTTAAAATGGCCATACTACCCACAGAAATCTATAGATTAAATGAAATCCCTATCAAAATATCAATGGCATTTTTCAGAGAGCTAGAACAAATAATCCTAAAATTTATATGGAACCATAGAAGACCCCGATTAGCCATGGCAATCTTGAGGAAAAAAAAGTTGGAGGTATCATACTACCTGATATCAAACTATACTACAAGGCTATAGTAATCAAAACAGCACAGTACTGACATAAAAACAGACACATAGATCAATGGAACAGAATAGAGAGCTCAGAAATAAATACACACCTACGTATCATTTAATCTATGGCAAAAGAGGCAAGAATATGCAGTGAGGAAAAGATAGTCTCTTCAATAAATGGCATTGGGAAAATTGGACAGATACATGCAAAAAAGAAGCTGGAACATCTTCTTACAACGTATACAAAAACACACTGAAAATGGATTATTAAAGACTTACTTGAAAGACCCAAAACCATAAAACTTCTAGAAGAAAACATATGCAGTAAACTCTCTGATATTACTAACAGTAATTTATTTTTGGATATATCTCCCTGGGTAAGGGAAAAGAAAGAAAAAATGAACAAATGGGACTACATCAAACCAAAAAGTTTGTGTATAGCAAAGAAATCAACAAAACAAAAACACAACTGACCGAATGGGAGAAGATATTCACTTATGACACATCTGATAAAAAGTTAATATCCAAAATATGTAAAGAACTCATACAATTCAACAACAACAACAAGAAATCCTATTTAAAAAATGAGCAGAAGACCTGAACAGATATTTCTTCAAAGAAGAAATACAGATGGCCAATAGATATATGAAAAGATGCTCAAGGTCATTAATCATCAGAAAAATGCAAATTAAATTCATGATGAGATATCATCTCACACCTGTCAGAATGGCCATCATCAGTAAATCAAAGAACAACAAGTGGTGGCAAGGATGAGGAGAAAAGAGTACCCTTGTACACTGTTGGTGGGATTGCAAAATGGTACAACCACTATGAAAAACTATTTGGAGTTTCCTCAAAAAATTAAAAATAGAACTAGTTTTTGACCCAGCGATTGCATTTCTTTGTATTTATACAAAGAAAACCAGAAGACTAATTTGTAAAGATCTATTCACCCCTATGTTCACAGCAGTGCTAATCACAATAGCCAAGATATGGAAGCAGCCTAAATGTTTATCAACAGCCAATTGAATAAAGAATTTATATAATGGTATATTACTCAGCCATAAAAAATGACATCCTACCATTTACAATGATTTGGATGGACCTAGAGGTTATTATGTTGAGAGAAGTAAGTTAGAGAAAGATAAATACGATATGATTTCACTTATATGCAGAATCTAAGGAACAAACTAATAAAAATAGACTCACAAATATAGAAGACAATCTGGTGACTGCCAGATGGGAGGGAGGTTGGGGGCTGGGAGAAAGTGGTGAAGGGTTAAAGAGTACAAATTAGTAGTGAAAAATGGTCACGGGGATGGGGAGAACGGCATAGGGAATGCAGTGAGCAGTAATGTAATGAATAGGCTTAGAGCCAAAAGAGAGAAAGAGTAATCAGGGAGATCATTCCATGAAATACCTAAATGTCTAAACAATGTACTGTATACTTGAAACAGATGATAAAATAAAATTCAAATAGTTTTTTCAAAAAAGAGAGAAATTAAAAAGAAACCAACCTTTAGACAAATATAAGGTGAAATAATTTATGACAAGCTAAGAATATACAATGGAGAAAGAACATTCTCTTCAATAAATGGTGTTGAAAAATCTGGACAGCAACATTTAAAAGAATAAAACAGGACCATTATTTTACATTATACTAAAAGATTAACTCAGAATAAATAAATACTTGAACATAAGACCTAAAAGCATAAAAGTCCTACAAGAAAGCATAGGTGGTAAGCTCCTATAGTTTGGTGATGAATTTTTGGACTTGACACCAAAAGCAAAGGCAACAAAAGTAAAAATATATTACTGGAACTATATCAAACTAAAGAGCTTCTTTACAGCAAAGGAAACCATCAACATGAGAAAAAGGCAATCTACTAAACGGGAGGAAATATTTGTAAATCATATGTGTGGTAAGGAGTTAACATCCAAAATATATTAAAAAAAAACCCTCACACAACTCAATAGCTAAAAAGAAATCTGATTAAATCATGGGTAGAGGAACTAAATAAACATTTTTCCAAAGAAAACATACATATGGCCAATAGTTACCTAAAATTTGCTCAACATCAGATAAATGCAAATAAAAATCACAATAAGATATCACTTCACACATGTTAGAATGGCTATCATCAAAAAGACAAGAAATAAGTGTTAAGAATGTGGACAAAAGGGAACACTTGTATACGGTTGGTGAGAATTTAGTGCAGCCACTATGAAAAACAGTATAGAGATTTCTCAGTTAAAAATAGAACTATCGTATGATTCAGCAATTTCACTTCTGGGTATTTACACAAAGAAAACTAAAACACTAACTTGAAAAGGTATATGTAACTGATTTTCATTGCAGCATTATCTACCATAGCCAAGACATAGAAACAACTTCTGTGTTCATCGAAGTATAAATGTATAAAGAAAATGTAATGGATATACTCATATACACATGCATATATGGGAGATTATTTTTTCATTAAAAAAGAATGAAATCTTGTCATTTGCTGAAACCTGGATGAATTTTGAGGGCATTGAGCTATGTGAAATAGATCAGACAGAAATAAGTCAGACAAAAACACCATATGATCTTACTTATTGTGGAATCTAAATAATAAATAAATAAATAAATAAATAAATAAATAAATAAATAAATGCTTGAACTTATAGATACAGAGAACAGACTGGTGTTTGCCAGGGCCAGGGGATGGTGGGCAAATGGATGAAGGTGACCATAAGGTACAAACTTTCAGTATTAAAAGAAATAAGTCATGGGGATATAAGGTACAGCATGGTGACTATAGTAAATAATACTGTATTGCATATTTAAAAGTAACTAAGAGAGTTGATTTTAAAAGTTTGTATTACAAGAAAAAATTGTAACTGTGTGGTGATAGATATTGATTTATTGTGGCGATTATTTTGTAATATAAACATATCAAACCATATGTTGTGTACATGTAATGAGTATATTACATGTCAATTATACATCAAATATACATATAGAACAACATATATATATATATACATATATATGTGTGTGTATAGATAGATAGATAGATAGATAGATAGATAGATAGATAGATATAGATATAGATATAGATACAGATATTTGGTGGATCTTTTTCTCATTGTTCTAATCAGAAAACTAATCATATATTCAATGTACAAAAGAAGGAATGCACAGAAAATGTAAAATGTTATAAGGAAATTATGTGTAATTTCACCAGAAAAATATTTAATATATTTTTTCCAGTCATTTAAAGACTCTAAATAGTGAGCATAAAAATGCCCACCTCAACAAATTGTTTTGCATTGTTGAACATTACAAATTTTAAACTAAAATAATTTGTTAATTTTATAAGAAAAACTACTCTTCATATACTTTTTTCATTTGGGGATTTTGTCAAAAATTTAAGAGTTACTGAAAACTAATCAAAAACAAACCTCAGTTCTTGAAATTATTTATCTTAAAAACTATAGTTTAAAATTTTCCCGTGGTCAATAATTAATATGCTTTTTTAAACTTTATTTTTGTTTTTATTTTTATATTTCATTGTGTATTTTTTATTACATTTTGTATTTTATATTAGTTGGTATATTACAGAACCTTTCTTTATTCCCTGTATGGTCACCTTTGACAGTAGAAAGGTCCATCCTATCCTGATATTTGTTAGTAAATGGCAATGAATTGAATCTTTCTTGATCCACTGTCCACCCAGTTATTGTTAAAATTCTCTCCTCAAATTTTAAGTTTGTAATTTCACAAAACTCCTAATCTAATCTATCAAGAGTTTTCAAATTTGTTTTTGTAGCTGTGTGCATGGTTTGGAAGGATTTCTTGGTCTTATTGCGTAGACATTTTATATAAGTAGAGAATTCCTTTTACTAAATACTCTGAAATACAGAAGACAATAAAGAGTTGTGGTTTAAAACACAAGTTTTGGGAGTCACAAATATCTAGCATCATCTGCAAAATTGAAATAATTAAATTATCTGATCAATTCATCATACAATTACAAGAAATACATTGCTTAAGACTACTATTATTATGCATAAATTGAATACTCTTTTTTTCCACTCAACATTTTTTATATGGAATAGTCCCTGGTAGCAAATATTTTTTAAGAATATGATCATAACTGTGGCCTTATGTTCCATTGGATAACTGTACCTTACTTTATTGGACTTGCAGTCAAATACTTAGTTTCTAATTTTTAATTTTTATAAATAGCACATCAATAAACATCCTTTTCTACAAAATGATAATTAAAATCTTCTTTATTTTATCAAGCTAGAATCCTAGGAGCAGTGCTATAGTTCGAAGTATGTCAACATATTTATGGTTCTAGATACATATTACCAAATTTTCTTCAAGAAGTCTGCACCAATTTATACTCCACAAAAATACATGAGATTATTATCATAACCCTGTCATTATCCCCTGCAGTATTTGGAAGCAGTATTTGCAATTGGAGTTTTTAAAAATCTTATCACTAACCAATCATGAACACACTCTATGGTCCAGTGTGTCCCTTCACAATGACTCAGGAGTCATCTTGAAAAGTCACTTCCCAGACAAAGTTGGGAAAAATGTATGCCAATAAGTGCAATAAATGAAATGAATTGGAGCAAAAAGTATAATTAAATTCATGAGTTCCTATTAATTTAAAAATTTCTTTGGTCTCCTATGCCAAAGAACTGACTCATTGTTTTGAAAACCGGTAAATAGCAGGAAATAATTAAGCATGTATGCAGCATTTCCAACTCAAATTGTACTTTAGTGTGAGAAAATAGTTGGTGAGGGTAAATTTATCTATATTGAGGTATTCTAGTTAATTAATGAAGAAATAGTAAAATTAGATTATCATCATTTATAACCATTAATGAATCAATGGGTCTAGGTAATAACTATTAATGTCTGCTAATATCACAAAATAAGAAGGAAGTAGACATTACATATCTTCTAATAAAGTTCATAACACATACTATAAAGAACCATAATCTGCTCAAAATATTTTAATTATTTACTGGATTACAAGAAATACAGTGTATAGAGCACCATGTTAAAAATTCTATGTGTAATTCTTAAAAAATCCAGTCTTTGAAAAACACTACAGAACAAACAACTTGGTTTCTTCAACAAATTTGCAAAGGAAAGGGTTAGATATGGAGGAACATCTCTAAGTTTAAAGTCATCTCAACCAATTTCAATGTGTGAAACTTACTTGGTTTTGGATTCCAATTCAAACAAACAAACTTAATTCTTTAGCAAACAACAAAATAGCAAATTCAGAAAATCCAAGCTCTTATTTCCCCATAGGGAGAAAAAAAACTAGCAGTAACAGTCTGAGCAAAGATTGTTGAAGCTCTAGAAAACAAAGCTTTGTAGTAACAAAGTGAATGTCCAATTAAGAAAAAGCAATCTTCCAAAGAGTAGTAAAGTTTTATGGTATTTTTTTTTATTTACTCCTGTTCAATTTTCTTCCTGGTGCTACAACATTCTACAATAATAACATTGCAAGTTCTGGAAAGAGCACTTATGCTAAATAAATATGTAAATGTTAAATTGCAAAAGAAATCATAAAATGATGTTTGTTTTCAGGTGACACAATTTTATATGTAAAAAATCCTAAAGATTTTACAAAAAAAATGATCATTAGAACAAATAAATAGAACTCAGTTGCAAGATACAAATAAACACATGAAAATCAGTAGTATTTTTATACAGTAGATAAATAATTTAAAGATTAAGTAGAGCAAACTATTCTATTTATAATAACATCACAAAGAATAAAATACTTAGAAATAAATTAAACCAAGGATGTGAAAAACATACAAAAAACTGTTCAAAGAAATTTAAAAGTACAATTCTTTAATTATAAATAATTATTTATAGTAAATAAATAAGTAAAAAGATAATCAATGTTTGTGGATTAGAAGACTTTCTAGCTATTAAGATGATAATAGTATTAAAGTGACCTATAGATTCAATAAAATCTCTCAAAATTCCAATTGCGTTTTTGTAGAAATTAACATATCCATTCTAAAATACTTATGGAATTTAAAGGGACACCAAATAAAACAATCTTGAAAAAGAACAATAAAAATTGAGAGTCACACTTCCTGATTTCAAAACTTACTATAAAAGTATAGTAATGAATAATCTTTACTAGTATAAGAAATAAAACCTCACATATATAATCACTTGATTTTCAACAAGGGTTCCAAGACCATTCAATAAGTAAAGGATAATCTTTTTAACAAATGTATGAAAACATGATATCCACATACATAGAATAAAGTTGAACCTGTAGCTTACATTATTTGCAAAAATAAAATCAAAATAGATCAAAGGCCTAAATGTAAGAGTCCAAACTATAAAACTATAAAACTCTTAAAAGAAAACATAGGGGAAATATTCTTTACATTAGATTTGGATATGCTACCAAATGTATTAGCAACCAAAGAAACAATAAGTAAATTCAATTTTATCAAAATTAAAAATTTTGCACTAAAGTATACTATCAGGAGAGTGAAAAGGCAATTTATGGAATGGAAGAAAACATTTAAAAATTATATAAATTTGATAAGGCATTATCCAGAACATGTAAATAACTACTACAACTAAACAACACAACACAACATCATTAAAAAATTGACAAATAACTTGAAATGGTATTTCTTTAAGGAAGATATATGAATGACCAATAAGCACATAAAAAGCTGCTCAACCTCACCAGCCACTAAAGAAATACAAATCAAAACCACAATAAGATACAATTTCACATTATTAGGATAGTGGAAACTAACTAGTGTTGGTGAGAAGGTGGAGAATTTAGAACACTTGTGCATTATTAGTGGGAATGTAATTTGTGCAGACACAGTGGAAATTAGTTTGGTGATCCCTCAAAAAGTTAAACAGAATTACCATGTGATCCATCAACTCTATTCCAAGGTAGATACTCAAAATATTCAAAAGCAGGAACTTAAATAGATACACCTATACCAATGTCTATAGCAATAATATTATTCACAATAGCTAAAAGGTGGAAACAACTTATATGTCCATCAATAGATAAACAGATAAACACACATGGTATATATGTATGTATGCATGTATGTATGTATGTGTATACACACATAATACACACACACACACACACACACACACATATATATATATATCCCTATATGTATACATACATACAATGATATGCATGGCCAATGGTTATATACATACAATGTAATATTATTTAGCCTTGAAAAAATAAAATTCTGATATATGCTACAACATGGATGAACCTTGAAAACATTATATTAATTAAAATAATTCAGACGCAAAAGAAAAAAATATTGTATGAATCTATGTGAGTACCTAGAATAGACAGATTCATAGATACAGAATGTATTGAAAAGGTATCAGAGGCTAGAGCAAAGACAGGAATGAGGAGTTACAGAGTTTTTGTTTGGTATGGTGAAAACATTCTAGATATGGATAGTTACAATGGTTTCAAAATAGGATAAATATACTGAATATTGAATTGGACACATAAAAACAGTTAAAATAGTAAATTATATATTAAGTATATTTTACTACAATTTTGAGGCAATCAGGGAATTGTGAACACTGAATATTTGACAGTATGAAAGAATACTAGGAGGATCAGGTCAAGATGACAGAGAAGGTAAATGTTGTGTTTGCCTCTTCTCACAAACACATCTAAATTACAACTAAACTACAGAACAGCCATCATTGGAAAGTCCCCTGAAGTCTAGCTGAACAGAAGTCTTACAACTGGTGTGGATTCCAGGTCTGGCTAGGATTCAGGCTCACGGCTAGGAATAGGACCCCAGATTTAGAATGTTACATTAGTGTAGTAGGGCACCTGCGTCTAGCTCATGTGAGCATGATTCAGCGTATTGTATCACACATGTGTGTTAGAATGCCACTATTGTACTCTGACATATGTGGAGCCCATGCAGTCCCCTAGAGCAGAAGCACGCTCCCCACAATAAAGTTGGTGCCTGTCTTTTATTCTCATGTTGCCCCTCATGCATTCTTCCAACTGGGCGTCTCACCACCGAAACCTTCCCTTCTCAATCAGCTCGGTGCTGACACATGGTGTAGCCAACAGGAGGAGGTGAATATGGCATACCAATGCTCTAGATGATTCTCGGGTGGAGGATACCTGGGTGGAGGACATGTGGCATCTTGCCTCTCAGTGGTATCCCATGCCCCGTATCTGGCTACCTGGTCGCCACCGGAGGACTGGGAAGGAGTGAAGTCATGTTCGGAGGACGTCCAGAAAGCCCTGGAGATGTTGGAGCTGAAATCCTGACCACTCACTGGGAGGCAGCAGGTCGCATGGCCTGGATGTTCTTGGCGGTGTTGCGGCAGGCTAGCCTGGGGGTTCAGGCTCAGCAGATGCAGCAGCTACAATGTACAATGTCAGGAAGAAGCGCCTGAAAGGCAGCTTGCAGCAGCAAAATGCATGCTTCAGGGCCCTGAGGAGTTGCTGCCATCGTCCTGGTCTGGGATCCCGCCAGCAACACCGCAGCAGGTGTGGCCGGTGATATGGCAGCAGATTGAAGTGGAACAGCCGTTGGCCCCGGGGATACAAGCTGGCGGCACACCCCCACCCAGGCTAAAAGGCATGCCACCTTGATCCAGTACACAGATATGGCAGAGAGCCAAGGAGATGGTTCCGGGGTGGCTGTTGTGGCTGTGGTATGACGGAGCCAAAGGGAATGAATTATCTCCAGAAGAGATGGCTCAGGTGGCCTCCAAAACGGTGATACCACCCCTCCGGCAGCGCCTCCAGAATGTGATGTATACGGTGCGTGGTGCAGGGATACTCCCTGATTAACTGGCTCATGTCCACTTCACAAAGAGTGTGAGCCAACTTGGGGAAGCTGCCAGAGACAGTGAGTAGATGGACCACGTACTTAGATCTGGTCTAGATAATTCTGGAAATGGGAATGCAACAGATGATGTTCCATGCCCAGTATACTAGCCCCAATGAAGAAGTATTTACAACCGATATGAAAGACTTGGTTTTGACTTCTGGCCCTGCCAGTACTTTTGGCACCACGGTGGCACTGCTGCCCCTTATGTGAATGGGTGGATCCACAAGGTGACATCCACCATAGTTAGGGTAGGAGACGTGGAAGTGAAAAGCAAGGAGCATTCCACCCAAGTGCACACCATACTGCTCCATGCACTTCCAAATCAGTCAGTGCATGGACGGAGGAGTGGCTAAAAAGGGGGAGTGGAGCAGCCTCCAGCTTGTTAGGCTATGAAAGAGAGCCATACATAGATGTGGTTTGATCTCCTTACAGCAGGTGTCGCTGTAGAAAAGATTGAGCAGCAACATAATGAAGTTTCGCTGGTGCTGTGGAATCAGCTGCACCCTGACCAGCAATTCACTCTTATTCCTGGGAAAGCCATAACCTGTGAGGTGTGGCTGGCCAATTATCTCCCAAATTAGGAATATGGCCAGGACACCCGGTTGGTGGGGAAGCCGGTTGACCTGAGGCCACATGTGGAACTGACTATACATTGGTTCCCCCGTAATGTACAGAGAGTATTAGACTTTGTGAATATGGGTGCTGACAGTATCCTGCTTTATGGGAATCTGGATAAGTTTCTCGTACCCACTGCAACCATAGAAGGCTATGGGGGTTGAATCATTCATGTGTGGCAGGTCCCTGTGAAACTGGGTATTGGCAGATTGCCTCCTCATAGGTACCAAATGTACATATTCCCCATACAGGAGGACATTTTGGGTATTGATGTTTTGCGAGGCTTAACTGTGAATACCACTGCTGGTGAATTTTGCCTTCACATCCAGGCGGTGATAACTATTATCTGGAGATGTCCACACCATTCTTCGTTGGTGTTGCCCCAGGCTACCCGGGTAGTGAGCACAAAATAGTATTGACTACCTGGTGGCCATGAGGAAATAGGACTCACCATTATGGAGCTGGAAGAAGCCAATGTTATTAATTCTGCTCATAGCCCGTACAGCTCCCCTGTGTGGCCAGTGACGAAGCCTGACAGCTTCCGATGCATGACGGGTGACTATCAGGAGCTGAAAAAAGTTGTGCCACTCCTGCAAGTTGTCGTGCCTATTGTCATGGACAATATGAACTGATTGTCACATGAACTTGGACGATACCATTATGTGGTGAACTTGGCAAATATCTTTTTCTCTATTGCCATAGCCCCAGAAAGTCAAGAACAGTTTGCCTTCACCTGGGAAGGGTGACAGTGGACATTCCTCATCCTTCCCCAGACTCTGTGTCATGGTGTCATGATGTCATGGCTCAAGATTTAGCCACGTGGAAACGACTGCCCTCAGTGCACTTGTATCATTACATTGATGACATAATGCTAACCTCTGATTGTATTACAGAACTAGAAACAGCAGCAACCAGCCTATGAGAAGCTCTCGCAGACTAGAGTTGGACAGTCAATGAGGACAAGGTCCAGGGACCTGGGTACTCTGTCAAATTCTTGAGAGTTGTTTGGTTGGGTAAGACAAAAGTAATGCCGGAGCAATGATTGATAAGATACAGGCATATCCCCAATCTGAGACTATGAAGCAGCTCCAAACCTATTTGGGACTGCTAGGGTGTTGGAGAGTGTTCATTCCCCATCTGGCCCCCTTGATGAGACCCTTGCACTATCTAGTGTGACGAGGGACCAAGTGGGATTGGACTCCCAGATAGAAGAGGTTTTTAAAGCTACAAAGCAAGCTATAGCACAATCCTAAACATTACGTGTAGTAGATCCAGCCATCCCATTCCTGCTTACAGTGCAGGTGGATGATGCAGGGTTCGGATGAGGCCTGTGGCAGAAGCATGGTTCCCAGATAGTGCTGATAGGCTTCTACTCCCAACTTTGGAAAGGCGCAGAAGCATGGTATTCTTTGATAGAGAAGCAACTGGCTGCCATATATGCAGCCCTTCAGGCCAGTGAGTCCATCACTGGCCCTAATCCCATAATCGTGCAGTCCATGTACCCTGTGGAGGGGTGGCTATGGCTCTGGGTGAAGACACCCAATACAGGAATTGCGGAGACCCCTACACTGACCAAGTGGGGAGCATACCTGGAGCAGCTGGCCCAGGTCTCTGTGAGCCCCTTGTCAGGTCAACTGCACTCTCTATTGGGACGAGTGCAGTTTCAAGAAGAGCCCCTGACAACCTGCTGACACGGGAGACTTACCGAGTTCCTATGTAGAGGATGGGGCTCTCGTCCCTGAGGATACCTGGTACACAGACGGCTCTTCCCATGGGCAGCTCCTGATGTGGGCTGCCATGTCATTGCAGATGTCCACAGAAACCTTTTGGTATGAAACTGGTGCTGGGAAGTACAGCCAATGCACAAGAGCCTCACGTTTTGTAGTTGGTACTCATGAATGAAACTGGCCCAGTGCACATCTGCACCGACAGTTGGGCTGTGTATTAAAGTCTAACTCTGTGGCTGTGCTGGTGGGCTGTCCAGGAGTGGATGTTAGGTCACTGCCCCTGTGGGGCCGTAGATTTTGGGAATACCTCTGGAAGCAGGGTCTTCAGCAGGGGGTCACCATATACCATGTCCCCAGCCATTGGCCATTACAGGACCCAGGCAATGATGCAGCCGATGCACTGCACAAGTTCGCTTCACTCATGTACTGCAGGTTCCAGCAGACATTGGCCCCTGGCTCCACTGAAAACTGGGGCATGTAAGGGCCCATACCAAGGAACAGATAGCGAAGTAATGGGGGCTATTGTTGACCTGGGCACAAGCACAAGTTGCTGTGTCACAATGCCCCTGGTGTGCTGAGCAGCACCCAGAGAGACAGCGGGTAAAGAGTACCCTGGAGGTGGTGCTCTGTGGGGCTAAGCCACTTCAGGAATGGCAAGTGGACTATATAGGGTCTTTGCCCACAGACTGAGGACACCACTACGTGTTTACAGGTGTGGACATAGCCACGAGCCTAGTGTTTGCATGGCCAGTGGCAGCTGCTGATCAACGCCATACTGTGATCCCATTGGAGCACCTCCCGGCCACCTATAGTCGGCCCTTATTAGTCACCAGTGACAGAGACACTCACTTTACAGGGCAAGAGGTGCAGACCTGGGCCCGCACCAATGATATGCTGTGGTAGTTACATGTTTCTTATCACCCACAGGCAGCTAAAATGGTAGAACGAATCAACGGCTTATTGAAGGACAAACTGCAAGCCTTGGGCCTAGGCTATACACCTTCTGAATCAGCAGCCTCAGCAAACAGGGCTGTTTCCCTTTATCAGGGTTGTAGCAGGCTTGCTGAGGGCTATCAAAGTGTGCCCAGGCACCACCGCTAAACAGCTCTTACCCCGGGCCTAATGGGGAGCTTTGCTATTGCTGGCCCCAGAAATTTTGGTAAACAGGCCACCTGGTTGTAGCCTTAAACTATACAGGTAACACAGGAGCCGTGGATAGCCCTGGTGGAGCCCGGGGGACAGGGCTTACACAATAGATTGTGGGTAGAACCCTGGATTTGTATTTGGCCCATGCCCTTGCAAGTGTCACTCCCAATGACTGCAGAACATTCATTGTTAGTGGGGAGATTTGTCCTTGGTTTCCGGCCCATTCCTCTCTATACTGTAACGATGGTGGAAACTCCCTGGCCTGCTCGCTTGGAGAAACTTAGTATCACAGGCTAGGGGCAGCTCCTCTCCTGGCCACCCCTTTGTCTCAAGATGGGCAAGTGGTCTGTGTCCTCCCAGAAGGACAAGACTTGCTCCTAATGGTCTCTTTGTCTGCTCTAGTCTATCGCCCAGGTTGACAACAGGGAACAGTGTCGTGTCCTGGGCTCATGTGTTTGCTGCTATCCACAATGTTTCCCACTGTTGTGTGTGTACTGAACTGCCAGTGGAAGCGGCTGATAGACAGCTTTGGCACATTACTCCAGCCACAGCTGAGAATTGGATGTGGCTGCGTACCTGGAACACCACATCTGAATGAGACCAGTGACGATGGGCCGCAGAAGCGCTACTCTGCCATGACCATCACAGCTTCCCATCCCTCATAGTCTATGCCATTTCCAGTGAGTGAATATAGCTAGTGTGAGAACATGTGGAACTGTGGGAGCAGGCCTCCACTGCATAGGGCAAGTGAGATCTCTACACAACTGTATTGTGGGGTGGATACTTCCCGAGATGTGTGCTAACACCACCCTTGATAATGTTAACAAGGTCTAGTGGAATGGGGAATGTTATATTGGTACAGAGCCTTCCGACTGGCTACCTACAGAGCATCTCTGGGTCTGCAGGCATTATGGCTGGCCCTACTTGCCCACTGACTGACTTGGCCATTGTACCTGGGGACGTCCATATTTAGCTGGACACATGTTATCCATTTTGCCCCGATTGCTTCATAATTGGGATCCCTTATATCACCGCTGGCACCAGCAGAAATGGGCAGCATGGTGGTTCTACCCTCTGACGTTATTAATTCCAATGGTGGAATCCATAGATATAGACTTCCAGGTAGAAGCTTTAGCCCAGCACACCGCACAGGCATTGAATGATACGCGTCAGGCTATAACTCTTTTAATAGATGAAACCACACAAATGCGGACAGTAGTTCTGCAAAACCGTATGGTCCTTTACCTCCTAACTGCTGCTCAGGGTGGCACTTGTGCCCTACTCCACGTAGAATGCTATGTCTACATTCCTGACCATGCAGACCAGGCACAAGCAGGCCTCCAGGAAATGGATGCCCAAGTCCAAGCCATCCATGCCCTGGGAGAAGACCCCTTGACAACTTGGTGGAGTTCCTTGGGGTCCTCCTGGCAGTGGGCAGTAGCCACCCTAGCCCTTGTAGCCTGTAGTGTTTCGTTGTTCTTTATATTGTTGTTGTAGATTGCTGGTCCAAGGTAGCACCCTCTGTGCCAGATCCTGCAAAATGACCCTGTAGGGGTGGAGTGTGAGCCCCAGGTCTGGCTTGTCTCAGGTCTGGCTGTGATCCAGGCTCACAGCTAGGACTAGGACCCCGGATTTAGAATGTTACATTAGTGTAGTAGGGTGCCTGCACCTAACTCATGTAACATGATTGAGCTTATTGTATCACACATGTGTGGCAGAATGCCACTATTGTACTCTGACATACATGGAGCCCATGCAGTCCCCTAGCACAAAAGCACACTCCCTGCAATAAATTTGGTACTTGCCATTTCATTCTCATGTTGGCCCCTCATGCGTTCTTCCAACTGGGTGTCTCATCACCGAAACCTTCCCTTCTCTATCACCTCGGCACTGACAACTGGGGACACACATAAGAGGCCACCTCAAAACTGGTAGGAGGGGCAGAGATCCTGAATGAGCTGGTTCCACCTGCATTTGGCAGTTGAGATTAGGAAGGTTATCTCATCTGTGGAGTTACTCCTAAAGGAGCAGGGGGTCCCAGCCCCACACAAGGCTCCCCACCTCAGTGCTGGGAAGAGAAATCCCCACAAGAGCCAGATATGAAAACCAGTGAGAGGAAGGGCCGCTGGAGTCTCAGGTATTCCTATTATGGGGCCCGTGTGTGAACTTACTCGCTGATGGACTCGCTCTCTCTGAGCTCCAGTGCTACAGCAGCAGCTCGAAAGTTGCTAACAACATACAAAGAGGAACTGAATTGTCTAGGTTCAGGGTGAGGGCTGTAAGGGAAGCTTTCTCCCAGACAGAAGTGCTGGCAGAGAGCAGTGTTCCTTTGCTGAGCCTTCCCTCACCCAGCTTGCAGACCCAGGTATCTGCCATATGAGTCTTCATCAACCTGGCTAACACTGGTTGCCTCACACTGACAATTCCCTGAGACCCCACCTGACCCAAATTGTAGGCCTACCCAAGTTACTTCCAGTGGATTTTCCATATAAACAGCCTGTCTTAGTTCATGCAGCATACTTTCCTAAAATCTCTCTAAGGTTCACAAAACCCAAACAAGCAGCATCTGGCCTCTACATGCCCCATACCTCTTGCTGAGTAGCCTTAAGTTCAGCACTAGCAGCAGCCAGCCTCAGTTTGTGAGTTGGCCTCTAAGGCATATCCAAGCCCAGCGTGCATCGGTGTATTGCTTGGTGGTTCATACCAGGTGGCCCCGGGCAAGGCACAGGCTGCTGCTAGACTTGACCTGCAGTGGGGCCACTCCCAAGAGGCCTCAGGCTGCACCCCCGATGGCTGGCTTTGGACTAAGCCTAAATACCACACAGGACCACCACCTAGAATAACACACCCAAAGAGAAGACTGGGAAGGTAACAGAGCCCTGTTAAAGTAAATCTTGTTCTGTAGGGTCAGCTGCTGAATAATAGCTCCCCCACTATAGTCATAGACAGTGCTCACGCCAATCAGTCTGAGGGTCAATCTCACCCACTAATGTGCCAACAGCAATCAAAAGTCAACTACAACAAGAGTGCACACATAACCACACAAGGGACATATCCAGAACATCCCGCTCAGGTGATCAGCGATACTGTACCAATGGGCCACACAGGACACCTACTATATTAGGATACTCTACTAAGACCAAGACACATAGCAACTCTACCTAATACTTAGAAATAAGCACAGGAAGGCAGCCAAATTGGGATGACAAAGAAGCATGACCCAAATGAAAGACCAGAACAAAGCTACACACAAACAATAAATAAACAAAATGAAGGCAAGCAATCTACCAGACGCAGATTTCAAAATATCGGTTTTAAGGATATACAACAATCTTAATTAGAACTTCAAGAAAGAGATAGAAAACATAAACCTGGAGATAGAAAACATTTTTAAAAAGTTGAAAATGAAGAATACAATAACTGAAATGAAGAATACATTAGAGGGAATCAATAGTAGATAAGATGAAGCACAAGCTCAAACCAGCTATTTGGTAGATAAGGAAGCAGAAAATACCCAATCAGAACAGGAACGAGAAACATGAATCCAAAAAAAAAAATGATAGTTTAAGGGGTTTATGAGACATCAAACATATCAACATCTGCATCATAGGGGTACCAGAAGAAGAACTGAGAGAGCAAGGAATTAAAAAAACCTATTTGAAGAAATAATGACAAAAACTTCCCTAACCTGGTGAAAGAAATAGACACACAAGCCCAGGAAGTGCAGAGAGTCCCAAACAAGATGAATCCAAAGAGGCCCACACCAAGACACATCATAATTAAAATGCCAAAGGTTAAAGACAAAGAGAGAATTATAAAAGCAACAAGAGAAAAGCAGTTACCTACAAGGGAACTCCCATGGGACTGTCAGCTGATTTCTCAACAGAAATTTTGCAATCCAGAAAGGATTGGCAAGAAATTTTCAAATGATGTAAAGCAAAGACCTATAACCAAGATTATGCTACTCAGCAAAGGTATTATTTATGATCATTGGACAGATAAAGAGCTTCCCAGACCAAAAAAAAAAAAAGCTAAAGGAGTTCATCACTACCAAACAATATTACAAGAAATGATAAGAGAATTCTTTAAGAAGAAATTAAAAAGAAAACATTAATATGAGCAATAAAATGGCAATAAGTACATTAAAATCAATACTTACTTTAAATAAAAATGGATTAAATGCTCTAATCAAATGACATAGAATGACTGAATGTATAAGAAAACATGCTGTCTACAAGAGAATCACTTCAAATCAAAAGACACACACAGACCAAAAGTAAAGGAATGGAAAAGAGATTTCATGAAAATGGAAAACAAAATAAAACAAAGCTGGGGTAGCAACACATATGAAACAAAATAGACTTTATAACAAGAAACAGAGACAGACCCAGTGATACCACTTCTTGGTACTTATTCAAAAAAACCCAAAACACTACTTTGAAAGGACATGTGCATCCATATGTTCATTTCAGTATTATTTACACTAGTTAAGGTATGGAGGCAACCTGGTGTCTGTCAGTGGAAGAATGGATAAAGAGGTGGTGGTACATATATATAGAATGGACTATTACTCATAAAAAAGAATAAAATCTTGCCACCTTCAAGAACATGGATGGACCTAGAGAGTATTGTTCTTAGTAGGGTAAGTCAGTTAGATTAAGACACATGCTGTATGATTTTACTTATGTAAGGAATCAAAAGAACAAAATTAACGATGAAACAAACAGAAACAAATTCATACATAAAAAGAACTTTTTGAAGGTTCCCAGGTGGTATGGGTAAAAAAGTTAAAGGGATTAAAAAATTAAAAAAATGTAGTTAAAAAATAGTCATGGGGCTATAGTACATAGCATAAAGAATATAGTCAATAATATTGTAATAACTATGTTTGGTGTCAGAGGGATACCAGATTTATTAAGATGATCACTTAATAGGTTATAGATGTCTAATCAGTATATTGTACACCCAAAACTTTGATAATTTTGTATGTCAACTGTAATTAAAAAATAAAAAAAAATATTGAAAATATAAAATGGAGTGAAGAATTTTTTTAATTCACTTTTCAAAATATTGATTTATAAAAATTAATGCTTCACAAGTAATACTAAAATCTCTTTTGATGCTCCCACTCCTAGTTTTTGTTCCCTCCCCTCTCTCCCTTCAAAAAAATGTTTTCTTTCTGTTTTTTTTTATGAATTTCTATGAACATGTAGAAAATGTATAGTATGCATATGGAATTTGAAATATATATATTTTATCTTATTAGACATATTCCTGTAACTAACTTTTTTCTTTCTAGAATGTATGTTGGAGATTTTTAAACTAAGTTCTATCTTGTTAAAGATCTCCATGTTGGATATCTAAGCTTAGTTGAATCTCATTTTTTTAGCATTCATGGTAAAATAAAATCAAATAAACTGCAGTCTATGCAGCCAATTCACTAAATAGTCTCACATTGACTAAGAACAATAACCTTCAAGTCAAATGGCTGGTCTCAGATTTGGGGACCTTAGGGCAAGTTACTTAATTTCTCTGTGACTCAATTTTTTTCTCTCATCAAAATGAAGATAATAATACTTTCCTCATATGGTTTTTGTGGAGATTAAATGCAGTAATACTTGTAAAACCCTTAAGATAGTGCCTGCCACATGAGAATCATGCATTAAACATCAACTATTACTTACTATTCATGAATATTCACTTTATTTCTAGTTTTTAAATACTACAAAAAATGATTTACAATCTGACTAGATTGATCTTTAATGATTGAATACATTCAGTATATGCTTTTTTGAGTATGTGTATGAACAGGTTTTTTCTTTTCTTTTCTTTTTTTTTTTTGCAGTACATACCAAGTGGAGAAGTTGCTGAGTTAAAAAAGCATACCTATATCTTATTTTGTTTCAATTTTTATATCCATGTTAACTAGAGAGGCTAAGAATGTCATAAATTTATTGTTATTTTCTATTACATTTTTTGTTATTTTTCTCTCCATATCTTTTTTTTTTCTTATTGACTTTGTAGAACTTTTAAAATATTTTCTGGATATTTTTATTAATTATATACATTATACATATCTTCCTTTAATCTGTCACATGTTTTTTAAAAAACAAACATTTAAAATTTTGATATAGTAAAACATTAATTGTTTTCCTTGGTATGTTATGCTTTCTTTGTTTATGCAGTTCTTCACTATTCCAAGGTCATATCATATTCTTCTATATTTCTTTTTTTTATTTTTATATTCACTTTTAAAACATTTATGTTGATGAACCTAAAAACAAATGTTTTGTTAATGGTATAAGCTTAAAATCTAACATAATTCTGTCATAGAATAATTAATTTTAAAAATGCATTTATTGAATAGCTCATTCTTTCTCCTGATTTAACATGCATGTTGCATTTTTCTTACTAATATCACATTACTAATATATTATCACATTATGTAACACACACAATTGTATGTATTAACTGAACTCTCTAATGTTTTTTAATAATACCTTATTATTTTAATTACTTGAACCTCAAGTTATTTTTTTATAAAAGATAGGGGAAGACTAACCAATTTGTTATCCGCTTTGAAAATTACCTTAGCTATTTTTTGATATTTACTCTTTCTTTTGAATTTTAGGAAAAACTTGACATATTTCAAAAACATCCTGCTCAGTTATGTTATATTATTAGTTTGAATAGTTTATCAGCCAATTCTCCTGGATTTCTACATAGAAAAACACTTAATCTGGGTTCAAGATGGCAGTATGGAAAGACTCTGTACTCGGAAACCCCAATGAAAAAAACAAATTTACAGCTACATATGGAATATTTTTTTCTCTGTAGAGGACCTTAGAGCTAGATGAAGAATGCCTTTACAACAAAAAAATATATATAAAAAAAAGAAATGCATCAAGACAGATAGGAGAGACAGAGACACAATCTCACCTGGGACACCACCTTAGGTGCAGCGACCCACAACTGGGAGGAATCCAAAAAAATGTGTAACTCTCCCTCGAAGAGTGAAGGGACTGTGCCCCACATCAGCATTCCAACCCTGGGATCTGGCACCAAAAGGATAAAATGTCCGTCTTTTAAAATTAATAGGAATTAAGTCCAGGAGAACTATAGAACAAAAGAAACATAGGGAATAAAGAACCTATTTTTAAAGGGCTTGTGCACAGACCTACTCACCACAAGACCTAGTCACCACAAGGTCCAATGTAAGCAACAGTTCGAAAAGTGCCTAAATGATAAATGAGGAAACCCCACTTACTAAATGTAAAGTAACTACTAGAGAGGCAGGAACCTGCTCGGACATTATCCTGGGATGGAAGTGATAGAGAGAACCATTTTTTCAATCTCACTCAAATTTGCTGGTATCTGAGTTGGCAGGCACCATTTTTGGTGCCCTACTTCTAATATGCTAGCCATAGCGGCTATGCTCTATCCACCATATACCACAACTGGGGTGGACTAGTGCCCCATGCCCCACATTCTCCATGTAGCAGCCACACCACAACAGAGTTGGGCAAGCACCATGCACCCATCTGAACCCATGCAGCAGCCATGCTACAACTGGCTGGGTAAGCAACCCAAGTTCCTACCGTATCCATGCAGCAACCATGTTGAAACCAGGCCAGGCAAGAACCCCACACCCCACACAGTATCCAAGCCACAACTGGAATGGATGAGTGTATCATGCCTTTTTCATCCCTTGGTGTAGCCTTAGCTTCACCACAGCCAACAGGTGCATGCAGCCCACATGAGGAATCCTCCTCGAGCATTTGGCTCTAATGACTAGAGTAGATTGCACCTCTGGGCCATAAAGATCATTTCCTATGCAGGATTACTCTTTCAGGGCTGGGAGAAGTAGCTTTTTGCCTAATACATATAGACAAACACACTGAGTCAGACCACGTGATAAGACAAAAGAATATGTTCCAAATAGAAAAACAAAACAAACCCCCAGAAAAGACCTTAATAAGACAAAGATAAGCAACTTACCTTATACATAGTTCAAAATAATGATCATAAATATGCTCACTGAACTTGAGTGAAGAATAGATGAACATAGCAAGAATGTCAACAAAGCGATTAAAAAAAAAACATAAAAAGTACCAAACATAAGTGTGCCCTGAGCCTTTTGCTGAGCTGTACTGTAGGCCCAGTACTGGTGGGCAGCTGGCCTCAATTCACAGTGTGGCCTCTCCTGTGTGCCTTATGATCTAGCACAGGCAGATTCCAAACCATGGATAACTTTGTAGCTCCTAACAGGTAGCCCTTGGCCAGTTACAGGCAGCAGGTGAACTTCACCTGCACAGAGACCCTCCCAAGGGATCCCAGAACCAACACACCTGGAGGGCGGAAACACACCAGAACAGAGCACTACCTGAGTAGCCCCACAAGCAGCACACACAAAGGGTGATTTTAACAGGCACACAAGACTATGGGGCAAACTCATACCATGGTATCAGCTCCCACACAACAACTCATACACTGTGGTCATGACCAATCCTCAGAGCCAGTTAGCTTGAAAGTCAATCCCAGACCCTAACATGCCAAGAACAATCAACGTTTAACTACAATAGCAGGAACCACACAATTCTCACAAGGAACACTTCTGAAGCATCTAGCTTATGTGATTAAAAAGACTGCACCACTAGGCCACACAGAGCATCTACTACATAAGGCCACCCTGACAAGACTGGGAGAAGTAGCAGATTTACCTAATACATAGAAACAAACACTGAGAGACAGCCAAAATGAGAAAACAAAGAAATATATCCAAAATGAAAGAACAGAAGAAAACTCCAGAAAACGAACTAAATAAAATGGAAGCAAACAACCCAACAGATACAGAGTTCAAAACAATGGTTATAAGAATGCTCAAGTAATTAGCAAGAACATCAACAAAGAGTAAGTATATATAAACAAAACCATAAAGACCATAAAAAGACCAGTCTGAAATAAAAAATACAATAACTGAAATGAAGAATACACTAGAATAAATCAATAGCAGATGAAGCAGAGGATCAAACCTTCAATTTAAGAAACAATGTAGCAGAAATCACCCAATCAAAACAGAAAAAAGAAAACAAGAATAAAAAAGAAGATAGTTTAAGAGACCTCTGGGACAAAATTAAGCATAACAATATTTGTATTATAGAAAAAAGAAAAAAAGAGCAAAGGATTGAGAACTTGTTTGAAGAAATAATGACAGAAAACTTGCTAACTTGGAGAAGGAAAGATATACAAGCCCAAGAAGCACAGAGAGTTCCAAACAAGATGAACGCAAAGAGATCCACACAAAGACACATTATAATGAAAATGGCAAAGATTAAAGATAAAGAGAGAATCTTAAAAGCAGCAAAAGAAAGACAACTAATCACTTACAAGGGAACTCCTGAAAGCTGTTTCCTGATTTCTCAACAGAAACATTTCAGGCCAGAAGAGATTCACACAAAATATTCCAAGTGATGAAAAGCAAGTACCTCTAACCAAGACTACTCTACCCAACAAGGCTATCATTTAAAATTGAGGTTGAGATAATGAAATTCTCAGACAAGAAAAAGCCAAAAGGATTCGTCACCACCAAGCCAGTATTACAAGAAATGTTAAATGGCCTCCTTTAAGTATAAAAAGGGGAAAAACATAAATATGAATAATAAAATGGCAATAACTATGTAAGCATCAATAATCATTTTAAATACAAATGGATTAAATGCTCCAATCAAGACATAGGGTAGCTGAATAGATAAGAAAAGAAAACCCATACATATGCTGTCCACAAGAGTCATTTCAGATCGAAAGGCACACACATTGAAAGCAAAGGGATTGAAAAAGATACTTTATGCAAATGGATATGAAAAGAAAAGCTGGGGTAGCAATACATATACCAGACAAAATAGACTTCATTATTTATTTATTTGTTTGTCTATTTTTTTGGTGAGGCAACCCTTGATTGACCTCAAAGATTGCAAGGACCTTGTCATCTTACAATCCCTTTTTAAAAAATTTTTATTATTATTTTTTTTATTATTTTTTATGCCTACAGCACCTGATCTTCCTAGATGGTCTCTCATCCATGTACTAACCAGGCCCAACCCTGCTTAGCTTTCGAGATCAAACGGGATCAGGCTTGTTCAGGGTGGCATGGCTGTAGACCAAAATAGACTTTAAAACATAGGCTATAGTAATGGAGACAAAGAAGGGCATTACATAATGATAAAGGGATCAGTCCACCAAAGGGATATAACTCTAGTAAACATGTATGCACCCAACACGGGAGCACCTAAATACATAAAGTAAATATTGACTGATATAAAGGGAGAGATCAACAGGAATACAGTCATAGTAGAGGACTTTAACAAACCATTGACAACAATGAAGAAATATTCCAGGGAGAAAATCAACAAGGAAGTAGTGGCATTAATTGACACACTACACAACATGGATTTAATTGATATTTTTAGAGCATTTCAAACAAAAGCAATTCAAAAATATATTCTTTTCAAGTGCATATGGTATGTTGTCCAAGATAGGTCACATGTTAGGCCACAGAACAAGTCTTAGAAAATTTAAGTATCATCTTCAACCACAATTGTTTAAAACTAAAAATCAATTACAATTAAAAAAAAAACTCAAAAACACACATTAAAGCTAAATAACATTCTACTAAACAATGTATGGGTTAACGACGAGATCAAAGAATTCAAAAGATACCTTGAGATAAATGAAAATAAAAGCACAATGCCCCCAAATCCATGAGAAACAGCGAAAGCAGTCCTAATAGGGAAATTTATAGCAATACAGGTCTACCTCAAAAAACAAGAAAAATCTCAAATAAATAATTTACCCTTACATTTAAAGGAAGTAGACAAAAAAAAAAGAATAAAAAGAAAACAATGAAGGCCAAAGTGAGTATAAGGGAAAAAATAATAAAGATTAAAATGGAAAAAAAAAAATACAGTCTAAAAAAAAGAACAGTGAAACCAAAGATAAACAACATTGATAAATCATTAACCAAATTCATCAGAGAGAGAGAAAGAGAAAGAGAGGAGAGTAGACACAAATAAATAAAAAAAGAAATAAAAAAGAAGTGACAACTGACACTGCAGATATACAAAGGATTTAAAAAAATACTACAAGTAATTATATACCAACAAATTGAACAGTCTGGAAGAAATGGATAAATTCCTAGAAACATAAAATCCTGCAAGATTGAATGAAAAAGAAACAGTAAATCTAAACTGACTGATTACTACTAACAAAATCAAATTGTAATCAAAACACTCCCAACAAACGAAAGTCCTGAATGAGAAGGCTTCACAGATTAATTTTACCAAACACTGAAAGAAGAATTAACACCTTAATTCTCAAGCTATTCCAAGAAATTTCAAGAAGAGAGGAAGCTTGCAATCTCATTTTCCAAGACCACAGTTATACTGATACCAAAGACATTACAAAAAATGATTATAGGCCGATATCTCTGATGACATAGATGCAATAATCCTCAACAAAATATTAGCAAACCAAATTCAGCAATATATTTAAAAAATCATACACCATGATCAAGTTGAATTTATTCCTGGAATGCAAAGTTAATTCAATATTCACAAATCAATTAATAAAATTAAAAAATAAAATGATACGGTTATATCAATAGATGCCCCCCAAAAAGCATGTAAAACAATCCAGAATCCATTTATTACTACTAAAAAAAAAAACTTTCAACAGAGTGGGAATAGAGGGAACGTACATAAACATAATAAAGGCCATATATGAAAAACCCACAGCTAACATCATACTCAACCAGGAAAATCTAAAATATTTTTCTTAGGATCAGAAACAAGACAAGGAAGTCTACTTTCACCACTTTTATTCAACAGAGTATTCTAGTTATAGAAATCAGACAAAAAAAAAATGAAAGACATCCAAATTTGAAAAGAAGTAAAATTAATATCATTTGCAGATGACATAATAGTATATATAAAGAACTATAAAAATTCCACTAAAAAAACTGTTATAACTGATAAATGAATTCAGTAAAATAGCAGGATACAAAATTAATATTCTGAAATCAGTTATGTTTTTACACATCAGCAAATAAACTGTCAGAAAGAAAAATTAAGAAAACAATTCCATTTATAATCATATCAAAAAATAAAATACTTAGGAATAAATTTAACCAAGGAGCTAAAAGACCTGTACTCAGAAAATTATAAGACATTGAAGAAATTGAAGAAGATATAAACAAATGGAGATATATACCATGTTCATGGATAGGAAGAATTAACATCATTAAAAATGTCCATACTACCCAAAGTAATCTATAGATTCAATGCAAACCCTATCAAAATATCAATGGTATTTTTCACAGAAATAGAAGAAATAAATCTAAAATTTTTATGAAACTACCAAAGACCCCGAATAGTCACAGTAGTCTTGAGAAAGAATAAATTTGGAGGTATCACGCTACCTGTATATCAAACTATACTACAAGGCTACAGTAATCAAAACAGCATGGTACTGGCATAAAAACAGACACTTAGGTCAATGGAACAGAATAGTGAGCCCAGAAATAATTCCATGCCAGTATGGTCATTTAAACTGTGACAAAGGAGGCAAGAGTATACAATAAGGTATGGACGGTCTATTCGCTGAATGGTATTGGGAAAACTGGACAGATATATGCAAAAAATAAAAATAAAACTGGACCACCTTCTTATAATATATAAATAAATAAACTCAAAATAGATTAAAGACTAAATGTAAGATTCAGAATAATAAAATTCCTAGAAAAAAAAAAAAAACATAGGTAAACTCTGACATGTTTCTAGTAATTTTTTTTCCTGGTATATCTCTGGGCTAGGGGAACAAAAAAAAAATATGCAAATGGATGACCTCAAACTAAAAAGTGTATTCAAAACAAAGGAAACCATCAACAAAACGAAAAGAAAACCGACTGAATGGGACAAGATAGTCACCAATTATACACTTGATAAGAGGTTAATATTAAAAAAAAATTACGTTGGAATATATTTTTATTTTTTTATTTATTTTATTTTAAAAAAATATATTTATTTTAATTAGTTTCAAGTATACCGTACATTGGTTAGACATCTATATAGTTCATAAAACAATCCTCCAATTGCTCCCTCCCTCCTCTGACCCTCTACCTAGCCAACGTATTAATGGCAACTGCATTCCCTATGCCGTGCTCCCCATCCCCGAGGCCATCCATCAGCTACTAATTTGTTCTTCTTTAATCCTTCACCCCATTCTCCCAGCCCCCTAAACCCCCTCCCTTCTTTCTGTCACCAAATTGTTCACTATATTTGTGAGCCTGTTTTTGATTAGTTTGTTCTTTTTGTTTCTTATATTCCACATATTAGTGAAATCATATAGTGTTTATCTTTCTTTGTCTGACTTATATACTTTTTAGGTCCACCAAAGAAATATCTTTTTCCATCCCCTTCCTTTTAGTCTGTGTGTGTCTTTTAATCTGAAGCGGGTCTTTTGTAGGCAGCCTATATAGGGGTCTTGTTTTCTTATCCTTTCAGCCACTCTATCTTTTGGTTGGAACACTTAATTTTTTTTCCATTTAAGGTACTTATTGATAGGAATGTAGTTGTTATCATTCTTTATTCCTGTTTTTGATAGATATTTTTTCTTCTTAAAGAAATTTAACTCCAAAATTTCTTGTAATTATGGCTTGGTGGTGATAAATTTCTTTAGCTTATTTTTGTCTGGAAAGCTCTTTGCCTGTCCTTCAACTATAAATAATACTTTTGCTGGATAAAGTATTCTTGAATGTACATCCTGAGTCTTCGTCCTGTCAAATATTTTTTGCCAAGCCCTTCTGTCCTGCATAGTTTCATTTGAGAAATCAGCTGCAAGTCTTATGGGTGTTCCCTTATAAGTAAATATCTATTTTTCTCTTGCTGCTTTTAATATTCTTTTTTTTGTATTTAACCTTTGGTATTTTAATTATGATGTATCTTGACGTGGGTCTCTTTGGATCCCTGATTTTTGGAATTCTATGAACTTCCTGGTGTTTTACGTCCATTTCCTTCACCAGGTTAGGGGAGTTTTCCATCATTATTTCTTCAAATGGCTGTTCAAGATCTTGATTTTCTTCAGTTACACCAATCAGACAGATATTTGAACCCTTAATAGTGTCCTAGATGCTCCTTAAATTATTTTTATAGTCTTAGCATCTTATCTCTTGCCGTTCTGCTTGCGTGTCCTTTGGCTTTCCCATCCTCTAGATAGGGCATTCGATCCTTTTCTTTATACACTTTGTTTATTCCCTTGTTTATTCCATTTAACACACTTTTCATCTCAGATAATGTGTCTTTCATTTCAGACTGGTTCCCTGTTATAATTTACATTTCCATTTTTATGTTTTTTTTTATCTCTTTGTTGAAGTTCCCACTGAATTCATCTACACTTCCAATAAGTTCATTGAGCATCTTTATAACCAATGTTTTGAATTCTGCATCTGTTAGATTACTTGACTACATTATATCTGGACCTCCATTCTGTTTTCTCACATGGCTTCTGCTTCTTTGTCTTCTCATTTCAGCTGCCTTTCCATGTCTGATTCTATGTACTAAGCAAAGCTCCTAAGTCTCCCGATCTTATTAGTGTGGATTTGTGAAGTAGGTGTCCAGTGGCATAGTCCAGAGAGGGGTTCAGCTGCAGGCCAAATTTAACCCAAGCCTCCATCCCTCTGGGGCCACCTGTTTAAGATCCACAGATGCTGTGCTTAGAGTTGCCTCAAAAAGCCACACTAGAAACCAAAGTCAGTTGCCTCCAGTGTGAGTCTAGACGCTGTTCAGCAAGGAGCACCTGACTCACTGAGGATATACCAAAAGGGGTCACGAGTTGGGGGAGGCAGTGATTCAGGGAATCCTCTGGGCAGAGCGACCTCTGTTATCCAGTTTGATGACGTCACAACTATGGTGGTGCTGTGTCCAGCGCACTGGTACGTGGGAGGGCTCAACAGGGAACAATAGATACTGCTGGCACTTCTGTACAGAGCGAGTCTCGTCTCGGCCCTCACTCTGACAATGTCTCCCTGTAAGTCCCTGGTGCCCAGTGCATGCAGCTGATTTGGCACTGGTGCTCAGAGTGAGCAGGTCTGTCACCGCGAAAATCCACTGGTAGATGCTGCCCCTTTAAGAGGCTTCTGCCCCTGCCGCTGCCGCAGCCTCCATCTCACTCAGCTGCTCAAGACTGGGCAACCCTGCATCCTTGCCCCATTCTATCTTCTGCTATTTCATGGTGATTTCTCAGCTCTCTCCCTAGTTGTATGACTTGTTCATCTAGATGCCAGGTCATGTTTTCTTGCTGCTTGCTAATTGTTTCCATCACGATGTTGATTTGGTCGCCAGAGGGATGAACAGAGCTTCTATCATCTACACCACTTTTTTCCTCCTCAATATTCAAATTTATAAAATACTCATATAACTCAACATTAAAACAAACAAACAAAACAAACAAACAAAAAAAAAACAATTCAATTAACGAATGAGCAGAGGATCCAAACGGACATTTCTCTAAAGGAAATACAGATGGCCAATAGGCATATAAAAAGGTGCTCAACATCAGTAATCATCAGAGGAATGCAAATTGAACCACAATAAGATATTACCTCAAACCTATAAGAATGGCTATCATCATTAGATAAAAAAAAAAAAATGACAAGTGTGGGTGAGGAGATGGAGAAAAGGGAGCCTTCCTGCGCTATTGATGGGATATGAAATTGGTACAGCCATTATAGAAAGAATATTTAGGTTTCTCAAAAAATTAAAAATAGAACTACATTATGACCTAGCAATTCTACTTCTGGGTATTTATCCGAAGAAATCTGAAACACTAATTTGAAAGAATATATGTACCCTTATGTTCACTGCAGTACTATTTACAATAGCCAAGATGAAGAAGTATCCTAAGTGCACGTCAATAGACGATTGGATAAAGAAGTATATATATATATATAGAGTATATATATATATATATATATATATATATGGAATATTACTTGGCTATATAAACGAAATCTTACCATTTGTGACAACATGTATTATGTTTAGTGAAGTAAGTCAGACAGAGAAATAAATACTATATGATCTCACTTATATGTAGAATCTAGGGAACAAAATAAATGAATAAATAAAATGGAAAAAAAAATCATAGATACAGAGAACAAACTGATGAGTGCCAGATAGGAGGGGATTTGGAGGCTGAGTGAAAAAGTTGAAGAGATTAAGAAGTACAAATTGGTAGTTCAGAGATTATCAGCTTAAATATTAAGAATTTCAGAAGAAAAAATATATAAAGAATAAGTGAGAGTGTCCAAAGTTGTTTGATAATGGTTGAAAATTTTCTAGAATTAGACAGAAATCTTTAAATTAGGGAAACACACTCTGTACACAGCAGGAGAAATAAAAATATATCCACAAGTAGACATTGCAATGGAGAGAAGAGTAAAACACAAACAGATGAAACAAATCACCTAAAAATAACAGCAGTCTGGTTGACAGTTCATTTTTTTTTTATAAAAGAACTAGTTCAGCGTGCTATAGAAAAATAATTGCAAATGTAGAATATTATGCCTTTAAAAGTAAATGTAGCATGATACTGGCATAAAAACAGACACATAGATCAATGGAACAGAATAGAGAGCCCAGAAATAAATCCACACCTATATGCTCACGTAATATTTGACAAAGGAGAAAAGAATATGTAATGCAGTAAAGACAATCTCTTCAACAAATGGTGTTGGGAAAACTGGACAGATACATGTCAAAAAAATAAATAAATAAAGAACCGGACCACCTTCTTATATCACATACAAGAATAAACTCATAATGGATTAAAAACTTAAATGTAAGACCCAAAACCATACAACTTCTACCAGAAAACATAGGCAGTAAATTCTCTGATATTTTAATTTTTTGATCTATCTTCTTTGATGAGGAAAATAAAAGAAAACATAAACAAATAGGACTACATCAAAATAATAAGTTTTTGCACAGCAAAGGAAACTATCAGCAAAACGGAAAGATAAACTACTGAATGGGAAAAGATATTTCCCTATGATACATCTGAAAAAAGGGTTAGTATTCAAAATTTATAAAGAACTCATACAAAAATTTTTTTAAAAGTCCAATTAAAAAATGAGCAGAAAACCTGACTAGGTATTTCTCCAAAGAGGACATACGGATGGCCAATAGACATATGAAAAGATGCTCAAGATCACTAATCATCAGAGAAATGCAAACCAAAACCACAATGAGATATCACTTTACACCTGTCAGATTGACTATCATCAATAAATCAAAAAACAAGTGTTGGTGAAAATGTGGAGAAAAGGGAACCCTCATACACTGTTGGTGGGATTGCAAATTGGAACTATCACTATGGAAAAGAGTTTGGAGGTTCCTCAAACACTTAAAAATAGAACTACCTTTTGATCCAGCAACTGCACTTTTTGATATTAATCCAAAGAAAACCAAAAGTAGTTCATAAAGATCTATCCACCCCTATGTTCACGGCAGCGCTATTCACAGTAACCAAGATATGGACGCAACCTAAGCGTTCATCAATAGACAATTGGATAAAGAAGAGGTGGTACATATATACAATGGAATAATACTCGGCCATAAAAAAAATGAAATCTTACCATTTATAACAATGTGAATGGACCTAGAGATTATTATGCTGAGTGAAATAAACCTGACAGAGAAAGATAACCACTCTATTACTTCATTTACATGTGGAATCTAAGGAACAAAAGAAAGGAACAAACTAAATGAAAACAGACTCACAATTAAGGAGAACAAATTGGAGATTTCCAGAGGGGAGGGGGTTATGGGGGGCTGGGTGAAAAAGGTGAAGGGATGAGTAAGTACAAATTAGTAGTTACAAAACAGTCACAGAGATGTAGAATACAGCATAGGGAATATAGTCAATATTATTGTAATGGCTGTGAGTAGTGCCAGATGGGTGCTAGAGTAACTAGGGGGATCATTTCATAAATTATACAAATGTCTAGCCATTGTACTGTATATCTGAAACTAATAAAAAAATTTTAAAAGAGTAAATGTAATATGAAATTATCATTATATATTTATAGAATATGCTTATTACTCTCAGATACTCACTGCAAGACCTATTAAAGGATATAATTAATCTAAAAGAAAAATAAATTCAAAAGTTAAGAATGGGATTCAAGAAAGTTGTTGAGCAAAGAAACTGACTATAGTGGTGGATATAATACATAAATATTTATTATAAATATTTTTAAATAGATTTCTTTTGTGTTTAAAAGATGTTAAAATTAAAACTAGACAGCAGGAGCATGAACACTGTGAATGAAAAGATTTAACGGATATGAGGTATACTAAATTCTTTCCTCCTACATTTTGTTAGAAAATTAGTAATGGAAAATATATATTGAAAATTTGAGAAGAACCACTAAAAGAATAGAAATAAAATGCATAGCTTACAAACAAGTATAAGATGAAAAAGAATAAAAAAAGATTAGGTAAATCCAATAAAGACTGCTAATGAAGGAAAACAGAGAAGTAAAGCAAATGGAACATGAAAATAACACCAAAAAAATGGTGGTAGAAATAAATCCAAATGTATATGAGAAGTAAGTTTCAGAATAATACTTTGTACATAGCATTAATGTCTATTATGTAAAATTTTAAGTCCCTAATAAAATATTTATAATGCACATATAAAAAAAAAAGAAAACTGAAAAAAAAGTCACAAAAATGTAGAGATTTAACATTACTGATAAAACAACTTGGGTAGATATCGGGGACCTGTGGGCCAGTCACAGACAGCAGCTGGTCTTGCTGTGATCTGAGACTTCTGCGGGAACTGGCGAACAGTTACCAAATTTTCAGCAAGACTGAGGCTGTTTTGATCTGACTGGCATTGTCCCTCTGAGACCCCACCCTACCTTACTCACAATTTGCCCCAGATGGCCCATTGTCGGTGAACTGCCACAGCCCTGTTCTTCCCCTACCCTGAACTCCTAATTCGTACAGGCAACAAACTTTGGCTAGCGTAGGGCGGGCACTGCACGGAAATCAGTGGCAGGCAGACTTGCAATATTGTGTCGGGGGAGTGCAGGGGTCTGTCAGACTGTCTCAGACTGCAGCTGGTCTCGATGTGATCTGTGACTACTGCTGGAACACCCAGGCACAGAAGTTGCAGCAAAACTGAGGATGTATTGGCCTGACAGACCTTATCTCCCTGAGATTCTGCTTCACCCAAGCCGCAAAGTACCTGCAGCCCATTGACAAGCAGCCTCTTGTGCCCTGCTTGGCTCTGGGGTTGTGCAGTCAGGACAGTCAACAGACCATGACTAGTGCAGTGAGCACATTTCGAGGAAAACAGTTGTGGATGGACCACTGCTGCCGGTACAAGCTGCAACATCTCTTGAAGGGGGAGCAGGTGTCTGGGGGACAGCCCAGACAGCAGCTTGTCTCCATGTGATCTGTGACTACTGCGGGAATGTGCAGACACAGTAATTGCAGAAAACGGAGGCTATGGGCCTGACAGCCCTTGACTTCCTGAGCTCCTGCCCCATCCAATGCACAAAGTGCCCAGTGCACATTGAGAGGCAGTTGCCCCTGCCCTGGGGTGGCACATTCAGGCTCAAGGTGGGCAGCAGCTGACCTTGCTACTATAGGAAACATGTACAAGGAGCCACTGAGATAACACTGGCATGTAAACTGACACTGCATTGAAAACTATGAAATACCTGGGAATCAAATTAACCAAAAAGATAAAAGACCTATTTTCAGAAAATTAGAAGTCATTGAAAGAAGAAATGGAAGAAGATGCAAATAAATGAAGCATATACTATGTTCATGGGTAGGAAGAATTAACATTGTTAAAATAGCCATACTACCCAAAGCAATCTGTAGATTCTATGCAATCCCTATCAAAATATCAATAGCATTTTTCAGAGAGCTAGAACAAATAACCCTAAAATTTATATGGAGCTATAAAAAAAAAACAAACCTGAATAGCTACAGCAATCTTGAGAAAGAAGAACAAAGTTGGAAGTATCACACTACCTGATATCAAACTACACTACAAGGCTACAGTCATCAAAACAATATGGTACTGACATAAAAACAAACATATAGATCAATGGAACAGAATAAGCTCAGAAATAAATACATACCTACATGCCATTTAATCTATGACAAAGGATGCAAGAATATAAAGTAGATAAAGATAAACTCTTCAATAAATAGTGTTGGGAAAATTGAACAGATACACGCAAAAACAAAAAAGAAGCTGGAGCACTTTCTTATGACGTATACAAAAATAGACTCAAAATTGTTTAAAGACTTAAATGTAAGACCCGAAACCACAAAACTTCTAGAAGAAAACATAAATAGTAAACTCTCTGATATTGCTAACAGTAAATTCTTTTCGGATATATCCCCTCGGGCAAGGGAAACAAAAGAAAAATTAACAAATGGGACTACATCCTGTACATAAAAAGTTTGTGTACAGGAAAGGAAACAATCAACAAAACGAAAAGACAACCGATTGATTGAGAGAAGATATTTGCTAATGACACATCTGATAAGGGGTTAATATCAAAATATACAAAGACCTTATACAACTCAACATCAAAAAAACAAACAATCCAATTTAAAAAAATGGGCAGAAGCCCTGAACAGATACTTCTCCAAGGAGGAAATACAGATGCCTAATATACATATGAAAAGATGCTCAAGGTTGCTAATCATCAGAGAAATGCAAATTAAAACTATAATGACATATCACCTCACGCCTATCAGAATGGCTATCATCAATAAATAAAAAAAATAACAAATGGTGAGGATGTGGAGAAAAGGGAACCCTCATACGTTGTTGGTGGAATGGGATTGCAAGTTGATACAGCCGCTATGGAAAACAGTCTGGAAGTTTCTCAAAAAATTAAAAATGGATATACCTTTTGACCCAGCAATTGCACTTCTGGATATTTAACCAAAGAAAACCAAAACAATAATTCATAAAGATCCATGCACCCCTATGTTTACAGTAGCACTATTCACAATAGCCAAGATATGGAAGCAAACTAAATGCCCATCAACAGGTGATTGGATAAAGAAATTATGGTTCATATATACAATAGAATATTACTCAGCCATTTAAAAAAAATGAAATCCTACCATTTTCAATGACATGAATGGACCTAGAGGTTATTATGCTTGAGTGAAATAAGTCAGACAGAGAAAGATAAATACCATATAATTTCATTTATACGTAGAATCTAAGGAATAAAAAGAACAAATTAATAAAAACAGACTTACAAACATAGTGGACAATTTCATGACAGATAGAGGGGAGAGGGATTGGGGTACTGAGAGAATAGGTAAAGGGTTAAAGAAGTGTTAATTAGTAGCTGATAACTGACCATGGGCATAGGGAGTACGGCATAGGGAATGCAGTTAGCATTAATATGATGGCTAGGTGAAGGGCCTAGGGAGGGAGGGAGCAACTGGGGAGATCATTTATGAACTAACTAGATGTCTAAACAATGTACTCTATACTTGAAACTAATGTGAATAAATAAATTTTTAAAAATACAAGAAATAAATTTTGGAGAGATTGTAGTGAAAAAGGAGCCCTCATACACTGTTGGTATCATTTTAAATTGGTGCAGTCACTATAGAAAACCATATGGAGATTCCTCAAAAAATTAAAAATAGGACTGCCATGTAACCCAACTATTCCTCTTCTGGCTATTTATCTAAAGAATAAAAAAGCAAGCAAACAAACAAACAAACAAAAACCCTGAAACAACAAAAAAACATCTATTTGAAGAGATATATACAACCCTATGCTCAGTGTAGTATTATTTACAATAGCCAAGATATGGAAACAACCTAACGGTCCATCTATGGATGAATGAATACAGAAGATGTGGTATGTATGTGTATGTGTGTGTGTGTGTGTGTGTGTGTGCAGGTGTGTGTGTGTGTGTGTGTGTGTGTATACATCCATCTATCCATACAAAAGAATACCACTCAGCTATAAAAAATAATGAAATCTTGCCATTTGTGACAACATGGATGAACTTTGAGGGTATAATTTTAAGTGAAATAAGTCAGGAAAAAAGCCAAGTACTGTAAGGATGTGGAATATGAAACAAAGAAACAAACAAAAGGAAACAAAATAAATAAACTATGAAGAAAAAAAGCAAAAAACATACTCATAGATACAAAGAACAGATTGACGGTTACCAGAGGGAAAGAGTTTGGAAGGGCAGGGTTGAAGGGGTCAATTGTACAGTGATGGATAGTGGCTAGACTTTTGAGGGTTATCACTTTGTGGTCTATATGAATGTCAAAATATAATGTACACTTGAAACTTATATAATAAAAACAACATTTTCAAATATGGCAATACTGCATTGATGAGTAGCATTATTAAAAATAATCCTTCTCTTGTTTCTGATTTTAATGGCTATGTTCTTAAAAGCTCATCAGATATACATTCTGATCATCAATGCTCTCTCATACAAAATTCCTTCTACATCGGGGCTCATTACATTTAACTTTATCATCCACTGCTTGTTGCCCAAATCTGCATATGTCCTAGTCAGTGTCCCGCCTCCCTGCTCATTATTTATTGAAAATTTTGGCACCTGCCTCACTATCTTTCCACCTTAGGTTCTGTCATTATTCTCAGCTACATCAACAAGCATGTGGAATACACATCCGATATACTTGCCTCTTGGTTCTTAACTTCCTCATCACCAGAAACTTTTATTTGCATTCTATTTCAGTCACTCAATCCCATGATCACAATCTCAACCTTATCATTATTCTGAATTTTAAAATATCAAATTTATTATCTTGAACTTTGAAATATGAAAGTCAAAGTTTGTCAACAATCTCCCATGCTTTTCTCTAGCTCAATTAAAGAGACCCAACTCTCTTTTCCAATCTAAGGATAATCTTTTTACTTTTTTTTTATTTCCTTCTTTATAACTTTCTCAAGGACCTAGCTCCAATAATGTTCCTAACTTTCTTGTATCTTTAACCTGTGCCACTCTAATGGTCTCTTCCTATCAGTATTTAAACATATTTAAGCTTTTTCTTATACCCTGCCATCTGGGTTATATTGAGATATAGCTCTTTCAGTGTAGTATATAGACTCTATGTTTCAATTAGAAAAAATAAATACTTGCTATTTGAGGTCAAAAGAAGAGTAGAACTTGACAATCTGTATTATCAGATCTTTTACGATTTTGGAGGCAACATATACCATACTTGGGCCTGCTGCTCCAACTCATTCAACACATAATAGATACAGTTGTCAGTCCTGAGTATGATCTCTAGCAAAACATTCTAAAGCATATCTAGGCTCCAGTTTAAGTTGCTTTTTACCATGTGGGCCTATGACCCAGCAGAAATGATGGTATTGGAAGTTTATGTGGCAGACAAAATATTCTAGGGCAATCACAGAGTCAACTCCTAAGATTCTGGAGCAAGGCTATTCCCTCTTCTGACAACTATTCTCAATTTGAAATATTATTCCTGTCTTTTTAACAGGCATAGTAGAAACTGAATGTCTTACTATGAAATACCAAGTGACTATGAAACTCAAACTCTTCATCATAAAAAATAGTGTTATCTGATGCATTGAATCCTTAAAATCGACTATGAAAAGTGGTATTCTGAATTTGCAGTGATTGTGTTGAGAGGCAGCAACCTTAGCAGCAGTTAATAAATGATGCACTCTCTCTTACAGCCAGAAACCAATGGATGGAGATGGAAGTTACACCTTTCACTATTATATCTAACAATGCATTGAAGGAATGCTTGCTTCTGTTACAATATTGGATTTGGTAGATTTGGAAGTCCTATTATTCAAGGGTAGAATGCTTTCCTTAGGGAACAGAGTCATGCTTTCAATAAATTTGAAAGTCAATACTAATTCTTAGCCATTTGTGGCTTTTCATGAACTAACAGACACAGGAAAAAATCACTGTACTGGCTGATTAATTGATTCTAATTATCAAGGGAAAATTGGGTTGCTGCTACACAATAAAGCCAAGGAGGATTATTACTGGAACCCAATGGATTCACTGAGGTTCCTCTTTTGCTTGCCAAACAGCAATAATCAATGAAAAACTGAAACATAGGACTATCAAAACGCTCAGATCCTGCAGTGATAAAAGTTTGAGTTATTCCACTGAGCAAAACAAGACACACCCAACCAAGGTGCTGCAGAGGGCAAAGAAGAACAAAGAATTGGTTGTGGGAAAAGAAAAAAAAAACTATGATTATCAAACTTAGGACTCATAAGAATCTAGAAAATCAGGGGCCAAAGAAGTTATGCTTTACTTTTTTTTCTTTCTTCTCACCCCTATTTAAATAAAGAATAATGGTAGTAACTAACATTTTATTTTCCGGTGGAAATATCATTTAATTGACATTATCCTGCAATTAGATGGTAGCCTATGGGAATTTGTGTGTTCTCTGCATTGGAGACACAAGTATTTTATCTGAACAATGAGTGGATGCTGAGGAGCAAAAATAAATGAGCTATACTGGATATTACCTGCCTTATTCTCCAGAGCCACTCTTCACTCTCAGCCATTCTGCATATGTACAGGAGGTTAACCTTTGTGGACTTCATCAATGCATTCCTCTCCCTCTGATTTGTAGTTGAATTTGATTCATGGGGGACACCAGCAGGAAATTAAAGGGCAAATTTGCTGTGTCATTTTACGAAAGGCCTCAGTTCTTGTCAGAGAAAGTCTTCACCTATAGGTAGTCTTTCCAGGTTATGGGAATCATTCTTTTCCTTGAATCTTCGAAGCAAGGAGTCATAAGTGTTCTTCGTATTGCTAGTCCTAATGAGCTAAACTGAGATTTGTTGATTTCTAATAACCTTTCCTACATCTTAATAAATTATCCCTTTATTAATTTATTTTAATTATCCTATTTGAAAGTGCCATCTGTTTTCTGTCAAGACTCTGAGTGACACATCAAGTATCGATTTCCCCCTACATAACCTGAGTAAGTTCTGGGATCTGCAGAGCCAAGTCATATTACCTTTCATCCAAATGTATAAACCAAAAATCTGGGAATCATCAATGACACAACCCTGTGACACTCCCTACTCTTCATATCCAATTCATAACTGTTTCCTATCAATTTTATATCAAACATATATCTCAATTTCCTCTATTTATTTTTTATCATTATTACTTTCTTAGTCCAATCTACTATTATCTTTTGCATGAATTATTGAAATAGCCTCCTGTTACTTTCTTCCCTTTTGTCCTGCTTTAATGTATTTTCTTCGCTGCAACCAAAGTGATCCTTTAAAAACGCTAATCCATTTCCTTCCATGTTTCTGATAAAAACCTTTCAACGGTTTCCTAATACTTTAAAAATATCAATTTTTATGACCTAGCTTAAAGGGTTCTACATGATCTAGACTCTTTTTTTTTCAACTTCTTATCATACAATTCTCTTTATTTGATGAGCTCCAGCCTTTTTCTTTTACTTTGTTCAAACACCACACTCATTCCTGCCTCAGGTATTTAGCTTCCACTTTCTTTTAACTAAAATATTCTCTTTTCATTTGCTTCATTTATACTACTGAGGGTTCAGTTCTCAGCTAAAATTTATATTCTCAGTTAAGATTTCATTAATAGTCCAGGATTACCCCCACACCTCGTTATAAACTCTCATTAGCATTCTATATTTTTTTCTTTATAACAAAATAGTGTAATTATTTGGGAAAAAAGTATTTCATGTCCCAGGAGACTAGATGCTCAATGGGTGGTGCCTGTCTCTTTTGCTCACAACTGTACACATTCCAAAAGCCTAGAATAATGCCTGGCAAATGAGTAAATGAATGAACAAATGAATCTATGCAATCAATAAACATGTGGTAGTAGATGAAGGGATAGAAGGGAAAAGTAGCACAAGGTATGAAACCCCAAATTATGCTTCGCACAACATATTTTAGATAGATGACTGTCCGTTTTTCTGGTTGATACCAATCTCGGGTTCTGAATGAGTGGACAAACGATAGGAAAGCTAGTCTCTGTCACAGATCAATTCCTCACAGATTCCAACATCAGCTTATATTTTAAGTGTTTCTAAGATTTTCTATTTTTTTAAAATATTTATTGATAGTGAAAATTTATAAAAGATTGCACTTGGGAGGTGGTGCTAGCCTTGTGTTGTTTCATACTGTAGCAACTAAGACTTTTGTTTTATTTTTTAATTTAGCCACATTTAGGAACACAATTTGATAAACAAGGTATCTCACTACATAGAACTTCCTTTAGGGTCTTGTTCTTTTACTACTAAGTCTCTTTCTTGGTATTATATTCTTTATCTTGTGTGAATGTCACCTTTAAAATTATTATAAATTTGGCTATGGTTTAATAGCTGTTCGTGTAAGAAAACCTTGCCTTTAATTATGCTTTTTATTTGTTTCATTTTTCTCTCTACCTATTCTCACTTATTTATGCTTCAGGATGAACCTTCAAATAATTTTGTCAAGTTCCAGAGACAATTCTTTTGGGATTTTGATTGAGATGGGGTTAAACCGATAAATTTAAGGAACGATTTGTCTATTTGTAACATTCTTTCTTCCCTCCCATTTACTCAACTATTCTTTTATATCTCTTAAGTTTTGTTTTCTCCATAATAATTCTGTACATCTCTTGTTCAGTGCTCCCTTATGTCTCTGCTGCTATTATGACTAGAATATTTGTTTTACCTGCATTAACTTTTTAATCGGTTGTGATATAAAGAAAAGCCATTGGTTTTTGTTTATATTATACTGAAACTTCCTGTTTATTTTTAAAGTTTTCAATCAATTTATTACTGTTTTATATTTTAAAATTCAATATGGTAATAAACATTACTTCATCTTGCCTTAAAAAGTGATACTTGTTGTTCCACATATTATTGCATTGATCAAATGTCTAAAGCAACATTGAATGGCTGCAATAACCAGCATTTTTTCTTGCATTTCACCATTATTCGTGATGCTGATTACTTAAGATAAATTTGTAAAAGAAATGCGTCTCTCTTTTCCTAATTTTTATACATATTTTTAAATGAAGAATGGGTATCTGATTTTATCAAATTCCTTCTAAATGTCCCTTCTAAATATTCTCTTTATAAAGAACCAGTTCCTTTTTTTTTTGACATATCTTCAGAGTTTTATTTCTCTTGATTTTTGTAATAAATTTTACAAGTGCAAAAATAGATTATGTCTATACGATGATAGAAAAAATAAAAGTAGATAGTAAAAGTTGATTCCATTGTCTCTGGAATTATTATAGAATCAGTTACATATATAACTTTAATACTCACTTTACTATTACTTTTGTACTGCTTTTTATTTTTCGTTGTGGAGACATTGGTTAACAAAATCCAGTAAGTTTCAGGTGTACAATCCAACTGTAAGGCATATATATATATTTCATTGTGTGTTCACCACCTATAGTTTTCTGTCACCACATATTTAACCCCTTTCATCCCATCTATCTTGCCCCTCCCCTCTCTTCTCCTCTACCCTCTGGTAACTGTAACCACTAGTCTATAGTCTATGTCCATGAATCTCTGTTTGTTTGTCCTGTTTGTTTGTTGCTTTTAAGTTTCCTCAGCTACTGTGATTATTTTCTAATTATCACATCTTTTTTTCTCATTTTTAAGGTTTGTATTGTTGTTTTATTTATAAAATCTTAAATATTTAGTTAATATATTTCCTTTTCTAAAGAAAAAACAAGAGAATATTTAGGGCTACAGATTTGACTGAGTACAGTTTTGTCTACTGAAATTGATCAATAGTCACTACCAGCAGGTAGTCAGTGATATCAAGAATAATTCTTTTTTAATTTTTATTTTTCAATAACAGTTGACATTCAATATTATTTTATATTAATTTCAGGCATACAACAGAGTGGTTAAGACATGTATATAATTTATGAAGTGATCCCCTCAATTAGTCTAGTACTCACCTGGCACTATACATAGTTATCACAATATCATTGATTATATTCCCTATGCTGTACTTCACATCCCTGTGACTATTTTGTAACTACCAGTTTGTACTTCTTAATCCCTTCACCTTTTTTACCCAGACCTCTAACACCCCTCCCATCTGGCAATCCCCAGTTTGTTCTCTGTATCTATGAGTCCATTTCATTTTTTTTGTTTGTTTATTTTGTTCTTTAGATTCCATAGAAATAGTCAAAGATATTGGTTCTGCTTCTATGGAGTGTATATTCTTAGATAAGTGAGTAAAGATCACAGCATGTGAAGTTATTAAAAGTCATTAACATCTTATCCAAAGTTCTTAGTGACCTATTATAGCCATATATGGTTGTTTATATATATATATATATGAAGAATCACATTAAAAAGTTTGAAATTGCTATGGTCCTGAAGGATATTATACATAGTTGCATTTACATGTAAACCAATTACGAGATATTTAAAAAAAAAAGAGTAACTGGCATGATATCAAAAAATGTAAATTGTATTATAAAATACAAACTTGTGGTGTAAGGGCAGAGCTAAGCTCATATTTTAGATTTATTGCATTATTGCAGGTACACCAAAGCTAAATAAATATTGTTAATTGTTTGTATTAAGTATACCTCAAGTAATAAACAGCAGTTGAATATGGCAAAATTTATTATATGGTTGTAGAATTCATACAACCTAAATTCCTTATGGCATTCAGCACTTGTACAGTTTTGTGGATTTCACAATACAGATATTAGTGAAGAAGAATCACTGCATTAGTGAAAATGACTTCTTTATGAAAAATTTTCACATATGTCATATATATTAGAGAGCACCCAACAGAAATGCAAAAATGTAATTTTTAAATTCAGGAAAGTAGCAGAAATGAAAAACAAACAAAACTTAACAATGTTAAGAGATTTGACATGCATTACACAAAAAAGATCAAAAACAATTTTAAACATTTAAATGTAAACCATGCTCTACTATATGACTGAGTGAAGAGCTTACTTTAAAAAACAACACAAAGTTTGGAATTTATTGTCAGGATGTTAACTGACATATTCATGCTGCTTTCAGAAATCTAAGCCCTATAAATTCAAAAGAAAAACATAAAAAATATTTAATTTCATTTTCAAACAACAAGCAATGCCAATTAAACTAAATTGACAAGAGCTTGCAGTAGTTAGTAGGGTCCCCCCTCTCTTTTTCAGTATAAGGAATAGAGTAAATGCATGAGTAAATATCTTGAGTATACCACACACTTTAATGCTGAAGTTATATTGTAAATCTCTGACTTCTTTTTGCTAAGAATACTCTTTATGTTCTCACTCTTGACAGATCTTGGTCTCAACAATAAATTCGTTGGGGAAGTGTCTAATCTTCCAGCATTTATCAATGGCACGTTTGTTGAAACCTGTGAGGAAATGCACACAAAAAAGTAGCTGTTTAATTTTTTGTGTAAATGAAAACATATCTAGATTTCCCCCCGACTTTTCCCTGCACTCCACTCTCACTCTCCTTCAATGCCCCAATAACACAGGGTGAAGGGAGGAATAAATTGCCTACCCAGCAAGAGGTCTCTTCTACGAAGACGGAAGGACTTGCGGTTGTTACAAAGTTGGTAAATAAAGATGCCAAGGTTACTAACATCACGAATCTCTTCCACAGCAACCAGGTCTTCACGAACGACATAAGTGCGAGGTAGGTATTTTCCACTCTAAAATTTTTTTAAAGATTGAAATGAGAAATTCTTAAAAACATTATTTAAATCCTTACCAATAGCAGATATACTTCTTGAAATAAACTATTTTTAGAGCAGTTTTAGGTTCACAGTATACTATTATTTGAAAATTATTTCAATAAAATGGAACATGTTTGGCTGAAATCATTATTTTTTTAATGAGGAAGCAAAATTATTTGGAAATGCTTATATAAAAATTTGATATCCAAAATACATACAGCCAGTTTGCCAAAGAGCTCCACTAGATTCTTTGGAGGCATTACAATAGAGGTATTGAGAGGCATCAGATAGCAGTTCCCCAGCAGTAAGTCCAAGTAAGCAGTCATGCCCTATTGGGGAGGAGGGAAAAAGATAGTTATTATCTAGAGAGTATCAACACTTTAGATTTCCCAAATACCATAAGAACAAGCAGTTCTAAATCAACTAATGTATATTCAATAGCAAAAGAAGGAAAAAGTCTCTGTTGCAAAAAATGTCAATTTATGAACAGATTTAATATTTCCAATGAACTAAGAATAAAAAGAATAAAAAAGAAAATTCAGAAAATTCAGAATCCCACCTTTTCGAAGTCATGAATAATTGCTGCAGGATCACTATCAGAGAAACTGGGGACAGGCACATCAATGATTGCAACGTTGTCATTCTCACGAATGTCAGCCTCCTCCATCACAGGCAGGAAGTAGGGCTCTCCCCTTTGAAGGGAATTTGCGGGGTCCTCAGAATCAACGAAGCACATTTCTCCACGGTAGATGGTACTCTAAAAGACAAAAAGTAAGAATTAAAACCTTCTAATATGCATCACAATGACATTTGAATATTTCTTATGCTCATATCAATTTGTTTTATTGTTTGTCAAACTGGGGACTGTTGATTACAGTTATCATCATGAAGACTAATCAATTCGATAAACTAAGTAATTTGGAAACTTTCACTAAATCTTCATTTCTCTGGTGAGGAACACAGAATTATTTAAATTGCTACAAAATGTATAGCAATTAGTAATCCAAATTATAAGAATTGTAACTGTTATTACCTTGGGCATGAAGTACTTGTAAATGCAGGCTCCACCAACAATAAGTCCTGCCAAGATGAATGAAAGGCCTAAGAGAGTAAGCATGCATCTTCCAGAGGAGTCCTCATTTTCCTGGGTAGCAACTCGGAGCTCCTGTTAATTAAAAAACAAGAAAAACAAAAAAACAGATTGTACTTTAGACATATAGTTGCTTTTGTGTACAATTAACCTCTCTTGAATCCCAAGATATATTTTTAAAAGGTGTTATTAAGTCATCCTAGCCTAAATTCATTTCTAGACATTTTCTGATGTTTAATAGATATGAAAGTCTCTAATTACATTAACCTTCTTCCTGGCAAACATAAATATTAAATTATTCCAAAACACATACTTGTAGAATCAGCTGAAAATAACCATTCATTTATGCAATAAGTTACTCTCTTTAAATAAATGGGAGCCATTACTTTTTGGACCTGAACCATGATATAATCACTAACTTTCTGGCATACAATTATGTTTCGTTATTATTTTTTATAAATCAACTTGTTGTCCAACTTAAAGGTAAATTAATATCCTTTGATTTATTAACTCATTTTCAGAAATCTGTTTATTTATTTAAGTTTTATAGGAAGAATTCTACAAAGCAGGTATATGATGTTTTCCCCTATTTTAGAAATTAAAACACTGGAGGCAAGGCATATTTCATAATATATCTAATTTTAATAAGAAAATAGGCTTCTTAATGTCATCCAATGTTCTATAGCTGTGTGTTGTATGAATGAAATACTGTTTTCCAAGTTCTGGACAAAACACTAGATTTTAAAGTATAGCATTTGCCATAGTGCGGCACAAGGGCTGTGTGTTTAATAGTGACTGTAAAATTCTGTTAAATTGATAATTTGTTTAGCAATTGGAACAAGAAAGATCCAAAACAAATAAGTAACCAATTATCTCTGTAATTTTCCCAGGGCAGTGGACCAAGGGGCCAGCCAACCTCATTCTTATATGTCACAATATGCCCTATGCAGCATTATTATTCAAGGGTAGAATAAATAAAGTCAGCAAATCTAGTTTCTGGTAAATCATTCAGACTTATATATAAACAGAATTGTTTCGGTTTTTCAGGCCATTAGCTCTTTACCATAATAACTACTATAATGTTTATGAGGCTTATTTAACCTTCATTTAATTTGGTGGAAAAAAAATGCATGGATTCTAAGGAGAGGCAATAAATTGGTAAAGGGTTTGCCAAAAAAATGATTTTTCTTTAAAATTCAAAGAAATTTGGTATTCAGATTTTCTTAGCTAAATATATTTGAAAGTTAAATTTTCCATTAATTCTCTATAAAACTTAAAAGCTTTTCCTTGTCCCAATAATTTTCAGAAATTTAAATTATTTTTATTTAAGAAAACCTAACCTATGCTTAACATTACAAAGACAGAATTATAAATTATAATTGTAAAACACTGTAATCTAGAGCTAGAAGCTTAGAAATTATATTTTAGATGAATAAATAGAGGTCCAGAAAGACGAAATGACTTACTTATGCCACAAAATGTCTTAATTTGAAATTCTCAAGAAATAAATTCCTTTTTTTCTTGTTGTCGAGATATAAGAACAATTTACACTTCAATTTCATTTCTCCTTCCAATAATTCATAGAATTTATTTTTAAGCAAGGTCTAAGTATTAAAGTCTTAATTTCATAAAATTTACCACCATACTAGGAATATATATATATATATATATATATATATATATATATATATATATATATATGGACTTCAGCGTGGTAGGGGCTGTCACCATAGCTAATTTTTCTCTGAACTGTATTTTAAAGACATTGTACACAACTTCTGACATACTACTCTGTTGTGCTCAATCTCTGACAAGCTGACTAATACATCACAACATAATGTGTCAAGTATTATTAAATCAGTGTCCTATAGTGGCCAGGTCAGAATTTTGTGGGAGCTTCACCAACACCTAACAAAGAAATATAATCATAGTGTAAATACTAATTTTTATTTAGTCTTCATCACACCACAGGCCTGGCAAAAGTATTACTTGCATACTAACTAAATCTAACTACAAGTCATGAAGTTTTTGGTGGTGAAGAATAAAAAAAAGATTAATGTGTGGCCATATTTAACTGCTGGCATCTAATTAGACTTCCCAAAAATCTGACCATGTTTCACTTACAAAGTAAGTAGAACAATTACATATTTGACTTTCTGTCACTTAATTAAAACCTCAACAATGCAAGGAGGTGTAACTTTTAAGTTCTGAAATGTATAATACACAAAAGCTAGTTTGATTGCTGGGTTAAATACTAAAAGTTTCTATGATAAAAATTCTCCATAAGCGCATTAGCATTTCAAATTGTGTGCATAATCAGTTTTACCACATTAATTCTCACTTAAAACACTATCAAATCTCCACTCTAAACACGAAAGTAAAAACTTTAAGGAAAGAACAAGTTAGCACAGATCTGCACACTTCAACACTGCATAGACTTTGTAGAACAAAAAGAAAATACAATTGTGCCTTTTAACATTGAGATTTTACTGAGGAAAATGAGGAATAGTTTACAAACACTGAAAACATATTAGACGTTTAAAGGAAGTAGAAATTGTACTAAATAAATAACGGCTAACATTTTGAGGAGAAAAACTCCCTCAGTTCCTGGCAATGTTAAAAGTTTAAATTACAAGGCTAGACTGGCTTCAGATCTCTCTATGGTGGAGGAGATGTAGATGGGATATCGCTGAAAAATGAAGTACTGAAAAAAAATAGAAAAAACTCAAATTTTCGTTTTACGGAAGAGTGTTTTCTTTAGGCAGTGCCGCTCTGAAAACACACAAGGATCTTTCAATAAGAGGGCACAATGAACATCTCAAATTCTAATTACGACCAACCTCAAGTTTGACAGATCCTTCACTGAATGCTTAACGCCACCAGGGAGAAATTGAAAATAAACACTGGCGGGCACAAACGCACTTGGCCCCAACCCATATCGCTTTGAGTCAAAGCTGCCTTTTGCCCCTCCCCCAAACACTGAGCTATCCTAAAAGACTTAGATAAATAGAATTTCATACACGTCAAAAAGAAAGAAAGAGTTAAATCTCTTGCCCTTGATCACTCTGAGTGTCAGCTCAGCCCCTGTGGAGCTGGGGAGTGGGCAGCATGCCTCTCACTGATTCCCAGACGCCCACATGTCTCCCAGGAGAAGGTGACATCGGGTCCCAAAGGTTCTCCTCAAACTCTAACATTCCTCCTAGATGTACAGCGTGGGTTGAAACCAACAGAACGTGGCGCAACTTGAGGGGATGCTAAGGGGCGTGGGGCACAGCAAACGGAAGGTGGCGCGACTAGACAGATCAGGGGCGACTGGGCAAACCTGACGGACAGCGCAGAGGAGACCGCCCAGGAAAAGAGGGGTTGCGTAGCAGCTTTCATTTTGTCCTCTATCACTTTCTCCCTTTCTTCCTCCGCCCCCACCCCCAAAGACACATTCCCCACCTTCCCGACCCAAGCAGGAAGTCAGGAGTGGAGTGGGGACCACTACCTTGCCGGTCAGAATCTGAGCTCGGACCGTGCGGCTTACAAGAGCCTCCACGTCTTGCCGTGCCTCCTCTTTTTGCACCGCGGTGGGTGTGTTGAAGGCGATTTTCACCATGGTGAATCTTCGGGCTGCGCGGTAAGGCGCCGCTCGAATCAGCGTCCTGGGCTGCAGGTTGGAAGAGAAGATCGCGCTAGCCCTAGCAGCACTTACTTTCTCTCTCGTTTGCCTTATGCTGCTGCAAGCCCAGGTCTAGGGATACTTATGACGCAGTCCCAAACGGGGTGGGAGACCGTGGGCGGGCCGAGGGAGGGGCGGAGGGAAGAGTGTGGGAGGAAGCTCAAGCGCTGGATGGGGAGGGGCTGGCTGGGTGAGGAAGAGAAGAGCTGGATGGGGCTGGACAGCCTCACCTGCACTCTAGGCATGTTCCCACCCAGTCTCTGCACCCTCAGATAAGAGCAAGACAAGAAGGAAGCCTGTCTGTTTTGTCTTTCTGTCTCTGTCCATGCCACAATAGCCCCTGATCTTTGCTTCTGTTTTCCCAAACTTGGGCCTGGACCCTGAGGGGCCGGGAACTGTAATTTGGCAGAAACCCACGCTTCCTCAGCTTTGCACCCTCCCAGGTCCCCAAAGCACAGTTTCGTGACTGTTCTGTTTCTTTAGAATGATGCCTTCCCTTGAAAGAATACTCAGAAGCCCGTTTATAGTTACTTCAGTTCATTCTCTCAACATTGTTTTTCTTTCTTGGAGTTTGTTTTGTAATTTTAATTTCCCAACCTAGAGCAATGCTAAATCAGAAATACAAGACTCCTGCCTCCTCCACTCGCCATTTCGCAGGCAAGAAATGATGAGACACAGAGGAGGATGGAAAGTTCATATCGAATTCATGAAATAATCCAGATCCTTTCACTCTCCCAGGTCAGGGAAACCAGAGTAAGGACTCACCCCAGAGCTTGTTTCTCTTCAGCCACCAGCTGTAAAATCTTCAAGTAAAAAGCAGGGGTATGAGTGCACCTATGTTTTTAGGGGTGTAGAACTGTGGGTGGAGGATACGAAATTTAGCTAGATGCTAAGCCAGCTGTAGTGGGAAACAATTAACTCAAAGGGGCTAAATTGGATATCATTATTGGAACATTTAAATGTGCAGCCAATGTTATGCTATTTCTTTACAATCAGTTCTCCCTTATTGGTGACACTGATAGAGAACCTCTCCATGTGAAATTTGTGCTATGGAGGTTGATGACTAGGGTAGTGACAAAGAGTTTATAAATAGTCCTGCTGCAAAGGCAGTAGAGTAGTCTGTTATGTGAAAGCAGTAACATTTAATAAAAAAAAAATCCAGTCTGTGCTAGAGAATCCCTCATCTACTCATATATTTATTAAAGGGACTTGAATATAAGAGTCACCCACCCATTTGTTCAAGGAATTCCAGGTTGGAGTTTTTCCCATTGAGGTTTCCTTGACTCTGAAGCCCATCACTTGTCTCCACTGTGGGAGCTTTGTGAAGACAGATTATTTTCTTGGGTAGGCCACAGATGGGAAGGTAAATGGAGGGATACAGTGGGGGAGCCTGTGCCTTATACAGGGCCAGATATTTGAGTTCGTTTGGAGATATTGGCATCTTATGTTCTTTCATTTAGTCTTTGCTCAAGTCTTGGCATTATAATTTAACATTTATCAGGCAACCTTTAGTGTAGACTGAGGAAATCTCAACTTTCTAGGATGTTTCTCATTACATTTACCTTCCATTTTCCACCACCTTTGTGACTATTCAGCTCAGAGTCTGTGCTAGTCTGACTCTGTGATACACAACACACAGATAGCTGAACAAATTGTTGCTCCTATACATTTACCTATCAAGCATAAGGTGCTAATTGGGATGGTAAAGTATTGTCTTGATGTGTCTTCCCTGAAATGTGGTTAGGCAGAAGGGTGGGATTAGTTCCATTTTTCAGATGAATAGACTCAAACTCTGGTAACAACCAAAGGAGTATATGATTAATTGCTGGGGATGTGACATTGAGTAAGTCATCTCATCATTCTGAACCTCAGTTTCTTCCTCGGTAGAATGGTGCAATATTTTCATTCTGTTTCTGTGAGGATCATTTAGGATAATGAAGGAGCAAGCACCTTTTCAATTATAAAAAAGGATAAGAGAATGAAATGGTTGGTTATGCTAGGATTCTTATTTTAGTCTGTAATATACACATGTTTCAAGATTATAAAATGATCTATTTTTGAAGTAAAACACTCATTATTTGCTGATGACACGATACTATATGTAGATAACCCTAAATATTTCATGTTACTGTCATCACACACACACACACACACACACACACACACACAAACTGTTAGAACTGATCAATGAATTCAGTAAAGTAGCAGAATATGAAATATTCAGAAGTCAGTGATAGTCTTATACACCAATGATGAACTTTCAGAAAGAGAAATTAAGAAAACAATCCCATTTACAATCACATCAAAAAGTACAAAATACCTAGGAATCATATTAGCCAAGGAGGTAAAAGACCTGTTCTCAGAAAATTATGTCATTGAAAAAAGAAACTGAAGAAGATACAAATAAATGGAACCATAAACTGTGCTCATGGGTAGAAGAATCAATATCATTAAAATGGCCGTATAATCCAAAGCAATCTGTAGATTCATTGCAATCCCTATCAAAATAACAATGGCATTTTTCAGAGAGCTAGGACAAATAATCCTAAAATTTATATGGAACCATAAAAGACCCCAAATAGCCACAGCAATCTTGAGAAAGCAGAACAAGGTTTGAGATATCATACTGCCTGGTATCAAACTACACTACAAGGCTACAGTAATCGAAACAGCATGATATTGGCATAAACACAGATACATTGATCAATGGAACAGAATAAAGAGCCCAGAAATAAATCCATGCCTATATACTCACTTAATATATGACAAAGGACACAAGAATATACAATGGGGTAAAGACAGTCTCTTTAATAAATGATGCTGGGAAAATTGGACAGATATATGCAAAATAAAACAAAACAAAAACAAAAAAAATGGACCACCTTATTATACCATATACAAGAATAGACTCAAAATGGATTAAAGACGTAAGACCCAAAACCATAAAACTTCTAGAAGAAAACATTGGCAGTAAAATCTCTGATATTACTAATAACAGTTTCTTTTCGGATACAATCCCCTGGCCAAGGGAAACAAAAGAAACAATAAACAAATGGGACTACATCAAACTAAAAAGATTTTGTACGACAAAGGAAGCCATCAGAAAAAACTAAAACAAAAACAAGACAATCTACTGATTGGGAGAAGATATTCGCTTATCATACATCTGATAAAAAGTTAATATCCAAAATATATAAAGAACTCATACAATTCAACAACAACAACAAAAAAATACCACAAACAATCCAATCAAAAAAATAAGCATATTTCTCCCAAGAGGAAATACAGATGACCAATAGACATATGAAAAGATGTTCAAGGTCACTAATCATCAGAGAAATGCAAATTAAAACCACAGTGAGATATCACCTGATACCTGCCAGAATGGCTATCATCAATAAATCAAAGAACAGGTGTTAGCAAGGATGCCGAGAAAAGGGAACCCTCATACATTGTTGATGGGATTGCAAATTGGTACAGCCACTATTGAAAACAGTATGGAGGCTTCTCGAAAAATTTAAAATGGCATACATCTTGACCTAGCAGTTGTACTTCTAAGTATTTCTCCAAAGAAAACCAAAATAATAATTTGTAAAGATCTATGCACCCCAATATTCATTGCAGCACAATTTACAGTAGCCAAGATATGGAAGCCACCTAAATGCTCATCAACAGATGATTGGCTAAAGAAGTTATGGTTCATATATACAATGGAATATTACTCAGCCTTTAAAAAAAATGAAATCCTACCACTTAGAATGACATAGATGGACCTAGAGGTTATTATGCTGAGTGAAATAAGTCAGGCAAAGAAAGATAAATACCATATGATTTCATTTATATGTGGAATCTAAGGGACAAAAAGAACAAACTAATCAAAAACTAACTCACAAATATAGAGGACAACCTGGTGACAGCCAGAGAGAAGGGGGTTTTGGGGGCTAGGAGAAAGAGGCAAAGGGTTACAGAAGTACAAATTAGTAGTTGAGAGATGATCACGGGGATGGGGAGCACAGCATAGAGAATGCAGTTAACATTAATATATTTGCTAGGTGGAAAGCCAGAGGAGAAAAGGAATAATTAGGGAGATTGTCTTATAAACTATATAAATGTTTACTTAATGTACTGTATACTTGAAACTAATAAAAAAAAAGATGATCTATTTTTTTTTTATCCTTCAACTATTTTTTAGCTTCTAGAGCAGCTTAAGATAGTACCTGAATATAAGTTGTCTTGGAAAAGATCAGACCTCTGAGATAGTCACATAAATCGACATCTAACTTTTTTGTTGGATTTTGAAAAATTTGGCCATCTCCTGTTAGTTTATGTCATGTCCTCTTTCAGGAATGTCACCAACATCTCCCTAAGTACCTTTGCTGCTGTTGGATATATGCGATGCAGGACGTAAGGTAGCAGATACTGCTACCTTCTCAATATAAGTAATACTTGTATTAGAATCACAGAGAAGCAACAACACCCATTGTTAGTGTCCATTTCAGGAAGGACAAATAGTTCCTGAATGTTCTTTGAATTTCAAAATATAATCTACCACTTACTCATTGGGCTGGAACTAGTAGTGAACATATTTCCATCTACTAAAACAACAACAAAAAAAAAAGGCTCTCATTGGCTAAGCTCTTTCGTGTACTCTTCCCTTCCCAGTAACAGCTTCTTGTTTCTTATAATCAACTTCTCTCCCTTTCTTGTATTTGGAAACTGTGGGGATCTGCCTGCCATATCGATTTTAGCTAACATTGTTCATCATGTCTGAATGCTCACCGTTCAAGTTCATAAATGACTTCTCTGTTCTCACACGTCAGATAATGACTAAATTATCACAACTTGGGCTGAATGGAACATGGCATATGATTGGATGCTGAGCAATGATGTAAACTCTCTTTGATGATCTGAAATTACCAAAAATGCAATCACACAAAAATTAGGCTACTAGTGGCAAAAATGCAATCACACAAAAATTAGGCTACTAGTGGCCATTCATTCATTAACTCATTTTTTTCATTAACTCATTCATCAAATATTACTGAGAGTCTACTTCCTTGTGCTATGATTTGTCATGGGAATACAGTGGTGAGCAAAGCAGACACATACAGCATGTCAGTACTACATCCATGGCAATGACATGTTTGACACAAGTTCTCCAGTTTTTGCATTGGTCTCGTGCTATGGAATGGGATATAGTAATTTTATGAAGCAGCTGAGTAGTTCCACCCACAGCTGGTGATACTAGAAATGTTTAAATTTCTAGCTCACCTACAACGGCTTCACACTCAGCATTCTGTTTAGGAAGATTAGTCTGACAGCAAGTTGGATTAGGAAACCAGTTAGGAACAACTCCCATATTCTAGGTGGGAGGTGGTAGAATACATTGATGATTGCAATATTTAAAATAAAGGCACACCTTCCAGAGATATTTAGGAGCCATACTTTACAAGGTCTGGTGCTAGAATAAATCAATCATATGAAGGAAAAAAAATAGAAAAAATATTGCTGTTTTGAATGACTGAGAATGAAAATTGGGAAAATGGTGGTGTCCTAGATAACAATACTAAACATTTGTCAAACACGTCATATGCTAGATTTCTGTGCTGAGCCCATTAAATTGGTTATGCCATTTAATCTTTACTACTACCCTGTGAGGTATTATTATATTACCAATTCCATTGAGGAAGAAACTGAAGTTCCAATAGGTTAGACGATTTGCCCAAGGTCAAATGCTAACCTAGGTGATCTGATTCTAGTGTTCATACTATTAATCACTGTATTGTCTGGCTGCCACTAAAAGAAATGCAAAAATCAAGAAGAGACTAGCTTAAACACAGGAGAAATAATCAGCATATTCTCTAGGGAAATGAAGCATGATTCCCTGCCCTTATTGCAGATTCCAGCCTAGGATTTTGTTCAGAACTAAAAACATTTGACACACTTTTAAAACTTTGCTGGCAATGGGTACATGGCTATAGGCTACTAATCTTAAAGTCTATTTCTCCAAAGTTGTACAGTTGCTTTTGTCAGTAGAGAAACAGACAGGGAGAGCTGGCCAGCCATCTGCTTCTGGTATAATTCCAGGAGTTTGATTTTAATCTTTAAAGAGCCAGGCCATTTTTAAGTCCACTATTTCCCTGCATATGTAGCTCAGCCACAGGAGCATAGCTAGGACTCCTCATACAAAGTAATGGAGAACCCTCACTTTCTGGAATAGATTCTTGTTTCTTGCCTCGATCCGATTTAAGGTTTTCTTTTAGGCTGCAAGGTATAGTAGGAGGATGCAATAATTAATTAAATATAAGAATAGATTTCATCATCTCTTCACAATGATGCAGTCATATCTTCAAGGTTAAGAGGAAGTTTTGCCCCACTCTAATTTATAAAAATCACTTTTTTTTTGTCATTTGGAGCAACTTCAAAATCTAGTGAAATTATTTGCACTTTCAAGGCATCTTTTCTAAGCTAAGTAAAAAATTTTATCTTGTTGCAATCTGGGGGATTTTTAAAATAGAGTTATGAATCAATATATGAACATGTCTTTTCTGATAAAACTTTACAGAAAGTTCCAGTCCTGAGTAATACAAGTAAAAGTTCAAGTCTAGCTCCAGGAGTGCTTTTGAGACTGTCCAGTTGGTTCACTTGCTTCATAATATATTACCAAGTAGATACTAAGGTGTCTTTTTGACTTTAAAGTTATGTTCCCATTCAATGAAAGATTTGCATTTTCATTAATAAATGTTAAATCAGATATTATTTTTACTCACATGTTTAGCTTTTTTGGTGCCTCAACATATTCTGTTCCTAGTTTAGTCTTAAAGAACACACAATCTCAAGTTGTTTTGTGACACATAAATCAACTTGATTGGTTTCGAAATGCAATATTGTTTTTAATTTTTATTTCATTACTTTTAGATTAACTCTAATGTATTCATATTTCAAAGTGTTTATTTCAAAACATGATGGCATATTGTAAATATTGAGGCCAAAAGAGCTTACACAACAAGGAATGCTCTAAGTTAGTTTGTTGTCAGGTCAATGACATAATCAGTCCCAACAAATTAAGTCTATCATGATTGGAAAATCCTGGTTGACAATCTCCTAACCCAAACTCAAGATCCATTGAAAGTGCTGCTTATATTTTAGTGTGGTTGTCATGTTTCTATGCTAGTGCAAAAGAGAATTCTTGCATAAGGGAACACTGTAGTATGCTACAGATTCTGTACTGTTTTTCATCAACACATCGATTATATTCCTGACTTTCAAGTTAGAGAAATTATCTTCTAAGAATTGTAATATTTTTGTTTCAGCAATCGAACACTTTCAGCACACTTTTGGGGTTGAAACTTTTAGCACAGTGACATTGATATCTTATTTGGTAGTTTATTTATAAGGAGCTTGAGAATAAATTAATTCTCAATCAATGACAATAATTGTTATTGAACAGCAATGAAACATGACCAAAAAAGAAAAATGCATGTATATTTAGAAGTGACACAGGAAGTCAGTTCAATCAGGAGTATATCGTATGGTATTATGAACCTGGGTAAGTGTGGGAAGAGGACATGATGATTGATTAACAATAATATCCAACAAATACTATGATGAATGTGCTGAGACTATGGGCAGAATTTGATTCTGCCATCTGCACAGCAATTTCTTTCAAAGACAATTCTGCAAGAAAAAATATTTGAAGTTCAAATCTGCATCCCAAATACAGTCAGAAATCTCTTCTCAGCAATTCAGATTAAATATAACTATAATCGTTTACATAGAAAATTTTAAAAAGCCCCCAAATCTTTCAACAAATCAACTAAACACATAATTTGTTTTTGTGGTTTTTTGCTTGTGTGTGTTTTAATTAACATATTCTCTTGAGACTAGTTTCTCTAAATCACACTACCACCTTAAGCATCCAAGGAAGTTTTAACTGGAACTCTCCAAAACACATCTATTATGCTTTGTATATTAATGGTATACAACGTATGATAGTAAAGTTCTTCCCATCACACACTGCACCTTAAACTATAACAATATTGACATTGTACTTCTGACTTGCCTGCCTGGTAGAAGAAGGGCAGAACTAATTCTAAGGTACAAATCAAGTCCATATGCTTCTTCACTGATGGATAGTAAATCTGGGACTCACTTTTGGACTCAAAAGTCATGTCCTCTTTCAAGAATGTCACCTGAAAGAATGAAGTAGGTTTGTATGTTATACTATTATAAATAGTGTCTTTGTCTTGTTCTATTGTTAATTCCATACATATATCTGCCTTTTTACTTCTTTCAGCCTCTAACTCACATTTGAATCGTTTGTCGGTGTTTATTCTTCTGCCTATTACAAAAATGAGGCTCAATAAAATTGTTGAACTGAACCTGAAGTCCATAGACAAGCAGCCAAATTGTAAACATCATTCAACAAAGTAGATGGGACCAGCTCTGCCTCAGTCCATATACTCCTTAGGATTCCCACATGGACATTCCTCCTACAGAGATAGTTTGTATTGATATGCATGTGCTTTCATCTGTATGTTGTATTTTTAAAACTTGGTGAGACAGTGCATGATATATAGTGTACCTTGCCTTGGAACTATGCAGCACCTTTTGAAAATCTTAAACAGAACCATCTCCTTAGAGATAAATACATAGCAAAAATCTATTTACCCTTAACTCTCATTTCCTACATGGTCTTTTCCTGGAGAACAGTTCTCCCATTCTTTGACCTCCATCAACACTAACTTCATATAAACTCTTTCTTCTGCTGTCTCATGTCATTGTATATGACTGTATTTCATCTTCCTAAATAGACTATGTATTCCTAAAGAACAGGACTGACTCTGATGCTTTATATCTCCACAATGTCTATTAAGAGTCTGAACAAATACCTAGTCAGGGTTCATCCAGACTCACAGATTGTGTAAGTTGTTGAAAACTGCTTCTCTTTGGGAAACAAAAGAGTGCAAGTAAGTGGAAAATTAAGGAGGAATTATACTGCTTTTATGGTCTCATGCCTTCAATCTACTGATTAACAAATCTTCACTGATCTTTTTATGTGACCAACTCTATGCTATGTAGAAAATATAGAAATATAAAGAATGCTATCTTCTATAAAGATGTTTAAAGTCTTCTGCAATAGAAAAGTGATAGATTTTATTAGTATAGAATGACATCAGTTTCACACTCTTTACTTCATTTGAGCCTACAAAACTTTTATATTTACCATGACAGAAATTGTCAATTTTCAACTTTTTTTTAACAAACAATAAGCTGTTCAAAAATATGAATGATTTTAGTGGACCAAATGGATTTGTTTCTATACTCCTCCTCCTAAATTGAATTGAGCCCCTGGCAGGTCTCTTCCATAGGGTACACCTCTTCCAGACCAGAAAGAATGCACTCTAGCTATGCCTCTGAGATTTAAGGAGGAAGAAATGCATTATTCCTAGATTCACCAGTAGAAGTGAATCTTTCTGCTTCCATAGGAAGGAGGAAATAGGGGTGGGGCAGGGTGAAAGGCAGAGAATTCTTTTCCAGGCAATTCTGCCTCTCTAAATGGAGAAAGCAGCACTGGGAAATAATTGTTGACCTCTAATACCTATCTCATTGTTTATTTTAAATTTTCTTTCATAGAGCTATACTTTACATACAGCATAATATTAGTTTCATGTGTACCGATATTTGTATATGTTGTGAAATGATCACAGCAATAAGGCTAGTTAACATCTGTCATCACACATAGTTATAGATATTTTTCCCATGATAAGGATTTTTATGACCTACTCACTAACTTTCAAATATGCAATATTAATTATAGTCGGCAGACCGTACATTACATCTCCATGACTTATTTATTTTAAAACTGGAACTTTGTACCTTTTGATCTCCTTCATCCATGTCTCCTACCCCTTACCCCACAACTCTAGAAACCACCAATATGTTCTCTATATCTATGAGATTGTGTATGTGTATGTGTTTTAGATTCCACATGTAAGATAATATGATACAGTATTTGTCTTTCTAACTTATTTCACTTATCGATGTCCATCCATGTTGTCACAAATGGCAAGATATCATTCTTTTTTATGGCAGAGTAACATTTCATTATATAAATGTAATATTCATATATATATATGTATGTATGTATATCACATTTTCTTTATTCACTCATCTGTTAATAGGCACTTAGGTTGTTTCCATATTTTTACTATTGTATATAATACTGAAATGAACATGGAGATGCATGTATTTTTTCAAGTTAGTGTTTTCATTTTCTTAAGGATAAATATTGAGAGGCAGAATTGCTGGATCACATGATCATTCTAGTTGTAAATTTTTGAGGAACCTCCATACTGTTTTTTGTTGTGGCTATACCAATTTACATTCCCAATGAGAAAGCACAAAGATTCCCTTTTCTCCATCATTTGTTATCTCTTGTTTTTTTGATAATAGCCATTCTAACAGGTGTAATGTGATATATAATTGTGGTTTTAATTCTCATTTCTCTGGTATTGAGTGATGACGAGCATCTTTTCATGTAACTGTTGGCCATCTTATATATTCTTCGGAATAATGTCTTAATCAAATTCTCTCTCCATTTTTAAAATCAGATTGTTTATTTGTCATTGAGTTGTATGAATTCTTTATATATTTTGATATTAACCTCTTATCAGATATATGATTTACAAATATTTTCTATCATTTAATAGGTTGTTTTTTTTTCATTTTATTGATGGTTTCCTTTGCTGTACAGAGCTTTTTAATTTGATTTGGTTCCACTTGCTTATTTTTGTTTTTGGTGCCTTTTTTATTTCAAGCCCCCCAAAACTGTCACCAAGACTGATGTCAACAAACTTACTGCCTACGTGTTTTCTTTTTCTAAGTGTTTTATGATTTCAAGTCTTACATTCAACTCTTTAGTCCACTTTGAGTTAATTTTTGTGTATGGTGTAAGAGAGTTGTCCAATTTCATTATTTTGCATGTGGCAGTCTAATTTTCCCAACACCGTTTATTGAAAAGACTGTCCTTTCCTCATTATTTATTCTTAGGTCATTTGTCATAAATTAATTGACCATATAAACGCGGTTTTATTTCTGGGCTCTTCATTCTGTTCCACTGATCTGTGTGTGTGTGTGTGTGTGTGTGTGCATGTGTGTATGTGTGTGTGTGTGATAACGTTTAATTCCAGAACCATAGTATTTTGATTACTATAGCTTTGTAATATAGTTTGAAGTCTTTGTTCTTCTTTCTCAAGATTGCTTTGGCCATTTAGTGTCTTTTGCGGTTCCTTATAAATTTTAGCATTATTTGTTACATTTCTGTAAAACATACCACTGGAATTTTGACATGGATTGTATTGACTCTGTAGATTTCTTTGAATAGTAAGGTCATTTTAATACTGTTCTTCCAATTCTTGAGCACAGAATCAAAGTCTCTTTTTATATATTTGCATCTTCTTTAATTTATTTTATCAATTTCTTATAGTCTCAGTGTGCAGGCTTTTTTCCTCCTTGGTTAAATTTATTCCTAGATATATATTTTTTTATACGCTTGTAAATTGGATTGTTTTCTTAATTTATCTTACTGATAGTTCATCATTAGTATACAGAAATATAACAGCTTTCAGTATATCGATTTTTTATTTGCGAATTTACTGAATTTATTAGTTCTTCCAGTTTTTTGTGGAGTTTTGGGTGTCTTCTATATATCAAGTCATCTGCAAAAAGTGACAGTTTTACTTCTTCATTTACAATTTGGATGCCTTTTATTTTTTCATGTATTTTGCTTAATTTCTCTGGCTAAGACTTCCAATACTATGTTTAATAAAAGTGGTGAAACTGGGCATTCTCTTACCTCCTTCTGAACAATGAAAAAAGCCGAGGTTCTGAAGGATTGCTTACAGTCACAAAATCAAAATGTGTCAGATCTTGGGTTGGAACATGGGTCTCATAACTCCAAGTTTAGTTTTCTATTCACCACACCATGCTGCTTCTGGGTGCAACAGATGTCCCCTGCCTTTCACCACCAGTATCATGTATCATCAGTAGCAGTTTGAAAATATGACCTCTACTGTTTGCCATTTGAGGCCTCCACCTCACCAAGGGATTTTATGTAAACCAATATCAATACCGTGAAAATTTCTAAAGCAGACCATGAGAAAGATTTCTAAGAGAAAATTCACATATGTTCATGAGAACACTACTTTTCTTTAAAACATAGATATGCATACCATCATTACCCAAGACAATGTTCCTTGGTTTAAGTAAAGGGAGACGACTTTGGCCTTACTGGATTATCAAATGTAAAACCAGTCATATCTTAGAATGAGGGCCCATTCAATGCTCCTCATCTCTATTCTAATCTTTGAGGCAGTCTAGAGTAAGGGTTATAAGCAAAAATTGTGGAATCTTTCCCAGAGGTTTCTCAGCAGACTTTCCATGATATCTCATTGCCCAGATTGCATGATATACTCATTCCTAAATCAATTATTGGCAAAGACAATGAATGGAATTCCCATGATAGGCTTAGTCTATTCAATACTTACTCTGGTCTAAGGGGAAACCAGGTTTTGTAGGGTAAACACAAATGGATTTTATGTAACTATGAAGAAGAGGGAATCATTATAAACTAGGCAACCAATAATAATTCCATTGTTCTTTCCAGAAAAAAAAAAGTATAAATATTATCATCAGTGAAATCTTATCAGTAAATTATTGCAACTTTGGGACTTTTCAAAGCAAAGAAACTATTCAGAAACATTTCTTTTAGACATCAGTTTTAGATCATTCCTTTTTGTACATAAACTACTCTCATTGTAATAACATTTATTTTGACTGACCTAAAATGCTTTGGTTCTTCAATTTATAGGTCTTTGGCACTTTTTTGCCTATAAATACAGCTACAAAAAATACAAGTTTATGTTGAGGATTGAGGAAATACAGGTGTGTTGGGCTTCAGAAAAAAATATCCAAACAAATTTTCAACAATTTTACTTAAATGAAATCTGCACTTTGGAGTTTCCATTTTTTAAAATATATTATTTTCTTAAATTATTTTATAAAAACTTTTAATAGCATGATATTTTTATCAAGATTTTCTTTGTTTTTTTTTTTCTTGAAAGAAGAACTAGGCTTTATTACGACTATACTTAAAATCAAAAATGCTCAATTTGGTTTTAATTCAAAAAGTATCAATTTTATTTCTAAAAATGGCAACATTTCAACTATCTACAGATAGCATTGGTGACAGCTTCTATTTGTGTTTAATTTTTTAACCAGAAATGATAAGTTTGTACTTGTTAGTAGTTCAAATTATATAGCTTAATGTGAGACCTCCTCCCTTGACTCTAAGGGGGGTAAAGTAGGAAAACAGGTTGAGTGACAAGGAGTAAGGGTGGGGACCAAAGCGCTTAAAGACTCAGAATGCTTTCTCTAAAACAGATAATACAGCTTGGCACAAGAGCATTTCTACCCAAAATATGTGGTGTCAAGGCTGAGACAGTCTTTTTGAGTAAAAATTTAACTACATTAGTATTAAAATTAGATCTTTTTACAAGTTGATAGACTTCAATTTGGAAGCAAATAGCTGAGACCTGCTAATAGGAGCCCAGATATTACCGAAAGTCCAGATTGAAGGATGTTTTTTCAGAAAGCAGATATTATCCTTTTAGTATGGCTTTTATGACTTTGTACAGGCCAATATTCAAGATTGGTAATAAGATTATGGGATAAATGATAGATTACTCCTGTGATATCTTACCTATAATTGGAGGGAAAGTATCTTATAGTATTTTCAGAATCTTCTCTTAAATGGACAAATTTGTTTGAACAGGACAGTGGATTTAGGAAGATTCTAATGTAGACAATGGAAGTGAGAACATGTAAGTAAAACGTCAGAGAACTAAAACAATAGGAATTGGAGGTCAGCATCAGTGAAGTCTGAGAGCAGTTCATGAGGACTAGCTACTTGTGTAACTTACGTTTTGTTTTGTTTTTGTTTTGTTTTTTTTTTATTTTAATCTGTACATCAACTGGAATATTGAATAATAGGCCTTGGCCTCTTAATCTTTATATGTTACATTTTACATTGTCATGTCAATACCCCCAAATATGAAGAACTAGAGTATTTATAATGATAAGAGGATCATTATCATTAGAAAGGGACCCAATTCTGGGATGTAAGAGATATAAGAACTGAAGAACAAGATCAGAGCAAGGCTAACAATAAGCCTGCCTTGATGCTGTTTCACTAGATTCTTGCTACTAAATTGATCTTTAAAACTTCAGAGAACTAACTAAAACTTCCTGGTAGACTACAGGTTCTTTAATTGAGGAACTGAGAAACTAAGGAACTTGTTAATTCATTAAGTTTTATCCCATTAAACCACAACACCCTTGTTTTACTTTTGACTTTGAAGCCTCCATGCCAAATGCAAAAATGAATCTACTTTTTTGTAACTCATTTAGTAAATAATGCTTTTATCAGAAAATTGGTATCTTTTCCCCTTTATACATATTTCCCATTAGATACACCCTCCCACGCTTCCCCTACACCCAACCTAGTAAATCCTGATTATTCACTGACATTCATTAGACAATTAGAGTCATGTCTCTGGGGGGAAAATAGTTGGCCTCAAGGCATAATGAAATCCCAGTTTCTCTTTTTTCCTTCTTCTTTTTCTAGGCATATCTTAAGGATGAAAGATCCTGAGCCCCCTTTTCTTTCCAGGCTTGCTTCTCCTTGGCTTTTCCCCCCTCCACACTGCCTGCTTGGTGAGTACATAGAGTAGTCTTTCTTTATGTGTACAGAAGCCTCATTTAAATCACTGAGGGCCCTAACAGGATTCCAGGCCTCCTTCCAGTCTCCATTTGCATTTTAAGCAGGTTTGGCAGTTGTGATGAAGAGCTCTCCTTCAGAACTACAGGCCTCTGTATTTGCTTGTGTGACTTATGCCTGATGGTTGTTCTCTCTGAATATAGACTGTGATGTTGAATGACAGGCCTGAGCCCTCTAGTCTTTATATGCTGCTCTTTCCATTATAGCGAGAGTCAGCAAGTAAATCTGCTCACAGTTTTATGGCCCTAAACCTGTAAAAAGTGTATTTGCTTAGCAATGAGGAATTTTCAGTTTTTTTAGTATGTACTTTCTTTTAAAAAATCTGTGAGCAGATGCTTCTTCTTCTCCACCACCCTCCTGCTGCTTGCTAGCTGCCTGATATTCATCAATATAATCTTTTTAAAATAAGGTGTATGTTGGGTATGGAAGAAAAATATTTGGATTAAAAGTGTAAATTACAAGTTCTATCAGCTCTCAATTGCACAAAAGAAGAACCCACACCAGAGAAATAACAATAATGGCAAGATTATTGTTACAAATATACTTGTGCCTTCTCATTGGGATCCTTAGGAAAGGCACTTTCAAAATAGCTATGTTTGAAAGATTTGTTCTTTTGAAAACAAGCAGAAAAAGAATGAGACCTCATAGAATCACAAAATACTGGATCTGGAAGGGACCTTGAAAGCTTGGTTTAACTTCTGCTCTCTGGCTGCCCAGTAAAGAGGCGACTTGCTCAAAGTTCACAGTCAATTATCAAGAGAGGTGGACTGGAAGCCCACATTTGCTCAACTCTTTCTTCTATAGTCTGCCACCTCCTGGGTTTATTGTGTCCTCTGATACAGCTGTTGCTGGTGATTAAACTTATATCTCTCCTCCATAAAAACCCTTTTCAGAGGAAAAAAACTTAATGTCTTTGCCAAAGCTATGTCATTTCTTCTTTCTGTAACCAGTTTTTCTTTCCAGGAAATTTCTCTTGGTACAGACTTTATCGTTGGTTACTTATTTTATTTATTCCATCAGAATTTGGGACCACTGAATTCTATCTGTGTGAAATGATTTTTGTTTTATTCTTATTAGCATTTGGTTCAGCATAACTGATACACATAGCTGGACAAACACACACACAATCGCACACATACAGAGTTGCCCAGAAGATGACTGGTGACAAGAAATGAACAGGTGTGAGGAAATGTCATTGGAATCTGCAGGCTGGCCTTCAGGCAGATCCAATATCACATTGTGATGATTTACTCTGGGTCACAATAAGCACAGGTGCTGCAGTGATCATCCAATATACATTTAATATTAATACGTCTACAATTTTCATTAGAAAACATCTGTTTTTCCCCTCACCTCCTGCTGGGTTCCCTCCATTCACCCTTCAACACCCCTTCTGCTTTACCCCTACAGAGCCTGCTGCCTCCCTGTCTAAGTTAGAACATCCTGGCTGCATGAAGCAGCCCAGATCATGTTAACGTTGGACTGAGGGTGTGTTCCAAAGCTTCATTACTGTGACACTGATTGATCTTATAAATTAAGCATATGAATTCAAAGCTGTTCTTTGAGTGTTCATTCACTGACTGTGCACCTATTTATTACTGAGTTGTAACAACAATTTTCACAGAAGTAAATGTTTTTGGTTTACATGTTTTTGGTTTTTATATCTGATCCATGAAGGAGGTTTTAGAAATCATTATGTCACCTCTTTAAATGCCAAGTGGTCATATTTTAAAAAGACCTTGTGACAAGGAGCCCCATCACATTGAATGGAAAAACTATAAAAACTTTAGAACATTTGACATAAAACTGATATATTATGTGGTAATGTTTCTAGTAAAAACTAGGACCTCATTTATAATAAAAGGCACTCATTGGCTAAGTTCCATGCTGTGTGTTAAGAAAACTGTCACTCTCTAATCACAATGCAGATTGTCACTCTTAATCAGAGCTGGACTACCTGGAAGTTTTAGAGGAAAATACTGTTGTGAAAAATGAGTTTTGCCAAACAAAGTATACTAAGGACAAATTTAGGCAGCAAACTCTCCAGGCCCTCTCGGGGCCTCAGTTGTATCCACTGCAAAAAGATAAGATAAACCTATAAATCTATATTTCTGTGGTATAATTTTATTTTTTATAACTTGATGCAAAAGTCTGTAACTGCTTCAGACTCTGGAGTTTAGCTTAAAGTTGGTAGACATTAACTAGGGGGCTGGAAGCAATAATCTTTTGATTAGTATGGTGACTGGTTTGGCCACACCCTAGTGGGTCTCTATCTCAGAAGGCATTGTGAAATGCTTGGGAGGGTTAAAAAAGAACAAGATCTACTCAAAATCATTTAGACTGGAAGTAGGAGCCAACAACATTCAGCACTTGTGTGGATTTGTGAGAAGTCGTGTTAAGAAATTAACAATGCTTTCCCTCTTCCTCACCCCTGTTTCAGATCACTTATCGTATTCTGCCAAGCCTTCTCAGACAATATTTCTTACATCTGTTCATTTCCATTTGCAGCACTGCCATCTTCACTGCAGCTTCTTACCATGTCACTCTTAGTTTACTTTGAAAGGCTCTTAAGTGTTCTTTCTGCCTGTTACTGCTCATCTTTATCTCTGCCATATCAATCTTTTTTAAAAAATAGATTGTTTTAAAGAAAAAGGAAAAAGAAAAAGAGAAAAGAAGGAAGAAGAAAGAAAGGAAAGAAGGAAGGACGGAAGG
>NW_024340851.1:1745134-1765358 GCF_902729225.1 Pteropus medius
GGGACAGACTTTATATAATTGTTTTTTTTTTTTTTCGATTCCAATAGCCATGCAATATTAGTTTCAGGTGTACATACTCGTTGTGATTTATACAATATTTATATAACTTACAAAGTGATCACCGCAATAAACCTAGTACCCATTTGACACCATACATAGTTATTATAATATTATTGACTATATTTCTTATGCTATATTTTACATCCCCATTACTATTTTGTAACTGCCAATTTGTACTTCTTAATTGTTTCCCCTTTTTCACCCACCTCTTAACCCCCTCACCTCAAAATGTTCTCTGTATCTATGAATTTGCTTCTATTCTGTTTGTTAATTTTGTTCTTTAGATTCAACATATAAATGAAATCATATGGCATTTGTCTTTCTCTGTTTGACTTACTCCACTCAGGACAACACTCACGAGATCTATCTATGTTTTTGCAGATGCCAAGATTTCATTCTTTTTGATGGCTGAGAATACCTCATTCTATATATGTACCACTTGTTCTATATCCATTCATCCATTGATGAACACCCAGAATGCCTCCATATCTTAACAATTGTAAATAATGCTGCAATGAACATATGGGGTCACATGTCCCTTCAAAATAGTGTTCTGGGTTTATTTGGATAAATATCCAGAGGTAAGATTACTGACTCCTTCTTTGTCTTTTGTTATAACTCTTGTTTGAAAGTCTATTTTGTCTGGTAAAAGTATTGCTACCCTGGCTTTTTATTGGTTTGTTTGTTTCTTTTTTTATAAAACATTTTTCCTCATCCTTTTACTTTCACTCTGTGTGTGTCTTTTGATCTGGAGTGAGTCTCTTGTAGGCAGCTTATGTAAGGGTATTGTTTTCTTATCCATTCAGCTACACTATCTTTTGATTGGAGCATTTAATTTATATACATTTAAAGTAATTGTTATTAGATATGTAGTTATTGCCATTTTATTATTCATATATATTTTTAATTTTTTTCTTCTTCTTAAAGAAGTTCCTCTAAACATTTCTTATAACACTGGTTTAGTGTTGATGAACTCCTTTAGCTTTTTTTTTTTTTTTTGGTCTGGGATTTTCTCTGTCCTTTGTTCTAAATGATAGCTTTGCTGGGTAGAGAATTCTTGGCCGTAGGTCCTTGTTATTCATTACTTTAAATATTTCGTGCCAATCCCTTCTCGTCTGCAAAGTTTCTACTGAGAAATCAGCTGATAGTCTTATGGGAGCTCCATTGTAGGTAACTGCCTTTCTCTTGCTGCTTTTAAGATTCTCTTTGTCTAACTTTTGGCATTTTAATTAAAATGTGTCTTGATGTGGGCCTCTTTGAGTTCATCTTGTTTGGGACTCTGTATTTCTCGGGCTTATGTGTTTATTTACTTTGCCAGGTTAAGGAAGTTTATCTACTCTGCCACCTTTCTCAACATTTTTTAAGGACTTTGGAATTTTCATATCCTTTGTCCAATTGGCAGAGTCATTTAAATAATACACATTCAATTTAGCATTTGGACTGAAGATCAGGTGCCTATCTTGGAATGTAAATGGAGTAAAATATGTAAATATACCAGTTGTGAAACAGTGTTATGGAAACAATAAACAGAAATTTAAACAAGAATGTTAAAAATGAATTGTAAATAGCAGAGTTGAGAAGATGGAAATTGATTTCAGCACATCTAAGATGTACTGTCTGTTAAATCAAAATAAAGTGCATTTATAGCTTTGTTTTTATCATTAATTTATAACTAATAATTAGATAAATTTTGTTTTCTTTCTAAAGTTTTTGCTTGTGCTATTTCTCTTCCTTGGAAATTCTCCCTTTTCTACCTACTCTACCTAGCAAACAATTATCTATGACATTTTAGATCAAATGACACCTTTGCCATGAAATTCCTGAATCTCTCTCATCATGATTAATATTGCCATCTCTCTCTTTCATACTCTCGTAACATGCTATTCTCTTATTTTAATATTTACAATCATACAGCCAAAATTTTAGACTTAAAAATGATATGGTCCAATATAGGCCTTTTATTTTATAAATGAGCCACATAGTTCATTATTACTTCCCTTTGTCATTAGAGTTAATTTCGAACATACTCATCTTCCCCATTAAATTTGCACTCCTTGAGTCTAGGACCTGTGTATTGCGTTTCTTTGCATCTTTTTCCACACCCTGCAAAAAAATGAGTCCTCAAGAAATACTTACTGAATAAATGTTTTAAAATGAATAAATGAAAGAATGAATAAATTCAGTTGCCCCTGGCAAAAGAGTGGAGTAAGCATAACTTTTATTTTTAACATCCCCTTTTTTCATTCCCCACTCTCACTCCTCCTGAAACTCACTTTTGGCATGTTGATTCCTAGTACTGAGTGACACATATAATTTCACTCATGTATGGGATATAAAACTAAAAACAACAAACAAGACAAACAAACAGAGACTCATGGACATGGACAACAGTTCAGCAGTTACCAGAGGGAAAAGGGGAAGGGTGGGTGGTAGATAAGAGTTAAGGAGGGGGGTCAAATATATGTAAGGAAATTTAACTTTGGATGACGAACACACAGTGCAATATACATATGATGTATTATTGAATTGTATACTTGAAACCTATATAATTTTATTAACCAATATTACCCCAATAAATTTAATAAATTTTTTAAAAAAGTTATCAAGAAGAAGAAAATATATATAAGGGCAATATTTTCATTGTTTGTCAATGGACAGTATCTCTCAGCTGTTGTACATAGTGCTGGCCCAGCTGAACCAACTAATATTTTCTGTAAAGCATGTGTGGTGGGGTGTGAATTTCCTGGTCTCTGCTGTGTATCATGATAATGTCAATGAGCCATTGCAAATCAGATAAACTTCACATTTTTTGTCTCATCTGATTTGGCTGTACTCAGATAAAGTTTCTTCTTTACCAATGTCAGTGATTCTTTACCATTTTACATATCCTAAATAACAAAAAATTTCCACTTGACTATTTTTAATACTTGAATTAACAGTAAATTCTTTAATATCTACTCCTCTTGCCTGCAACAACTTATTGTTCAGAAATCCCAAAAAGGGCTGCTGATTTTCTAAGAAATATTCACAATAACAGAAAGAGTTAATTAATCATAAAAAAAAAAGATGGTAACATTAATTTCCAAAGTAAGGATGGCTTGGAATAATTAAACTGAACTAAATTCTTCAGGACCTAATGCTTTAATGACATATCTGAAAGTTAGAGAAGTAATAGTGATATGTCAAAAGATTTCAAAATTGTGACCAAAGTCATTTTTGTAATAATAAACACAAATATAAGTAATAATATGATGAAAATTCTTTATTTTTGTCATTCTATATTAATATATCTGCCTTTGATCCTTGAGGCATCAAATATGAATATGGATGGCCTTAACATGACAATTTGGAACCACTGTTAGATAGAATTTCTGGAAGCAATGCAAAAATTGCTTGATGTTTAAATACCATCATAAATCATCAAGTATATTTCCCTTTGAACTCAGTCTCCACATCAACCATCTTATTACTCAATATAATTGAACTAAATATTATACAAATAAAACCTAAATTTTGCTTTTAAGTATTTCAGGGTCTCAAGGTTTAAATAAGCAAAGTTCTCAAAAGATCACGGTTTTAGTGTACATTGGTGGGATGGAGGATGAAGTAAGGAGAAATCCAAATGGACAAGCATACTTAGAGGTTAATAAAATTCCTTGACTGGTGGCATGGTGTAGGGAAAGAGCAGAGAAGTTAGTCAGGACACCTAAGTTTTGGCTCTGTTATAAAATCCCCATATAACATTTTTGCAAGTCATTCCTTTTTTTTTATCCTGCATACTAAGGAGCATTAAGTAAGCATTAAGTAAGACAATGTGTGTAAAAAATCTTTGTAAGCTGCAAAGCACTATACACTTTAATAATTATATCATGAATAATGCATTATCAAAATATCACTGAAAGAAATTAAAAATCTAAATAAAAGAAAAGATATTCCATGTTTATAGATCAGAAGACCTAATATTGTTAAGATGGCAATACTCTTCAAATTGATCTACTTATTCAATGCAATTCCTACCAAAGATCCCAGCTGGCTTTTGTGCAGTAATTGATAAGATGATCCTGAAATTAGGATAAAAATGCAAGAGACCCGAATTCCTAAAACAATCTTTAAAAATAACTAAGTTGGAAGACTCACATTCCTCAAATTCAAAATTTACTGCAAAGCCACAGTAGTAATGACTGTACAATACTGGCATAAAGGTAGGCATATAGATAAATGGAATAAAATTGAGGGTCATAAACCTTTACATTTATGATCAATTGATTAAGATACAGGTGCCAAGGCCATTCAATGAGGGAAACAAATTCTTTTCGACAAATGGTGCTGGTATAACTTTATATCCATATGCAGAAGAATGAAATTAGATCCTTACCTCACACCATGCACAAAAGTTAACTCAAAAAGAACAAAAGGCCTACATACAAAATATAAAACTATAAAATTCTTAGAAGTAAAGCATAGGAGTTACTCTTTTTGACTTTGGGTTATACAAAAATATGCAAGTGATACAAATTAGATAAATTAGACTTCATCAAAATTGAAAACTTTTGTTGTTTGAAGGATACCATCAAGAAAATCAAAAGACAATCTACAGAGGGGAAAAAATATGTTTGCAAAACATATGTCTGACATGGAACTTGCACTCAAAATATATAAAGCACTTTTACAACTCAGCAATAAAAAAGAACTAACCTTACAGATATGGAAAAAAAAAATATTAGGATAAGATATCTCTAAGAAATATATACAAATGACCAATGAACACATGAAAAGAGACAGCATCATTAGTCAAAAGAGAAATGCAAATAAAATCTCACTGAAGTACCACTTCATAGCCACTAAGATGTCTTTAATCAAAAAGACAGAAAGTGATGAGTGTTGATGAGAATGGAGAGACATCAGAACCTTAATAAACTACCAGTGGAAATGTAAAATGGCACAGGCACTTTGGAAGTGTTCAATAGGTTCCTGTAAAGTTAAACAGAGTTATCGTATAACCCAGAAATTCCACCCCTAGGTATACACCCAAAAGAACTGATAATCTATGTTCACATAAAACTTGTACACAGATATTCATAGTAGCATTATTCATAATAGCCAAAGAGTGAAACAACCCAAATGTTCATTAACTGATGAGTAGATAAAGAAAATATGGTATAACCATACAAAGGAATATTATCCAGCTATTAAAAGGAATGCAGTACCAATACATGCAAGAATGAAAACTTCATACTAAGTAAAATAGTCAGTTATAAATTATCTCATATTATATGATACCATTTACATGAAATACCCAGAATAGGCAAATCTATAGAGACAAGAAGTATATTAGTGGTTACTAGGGGCAGGGATGAGGAGGTAAAGGGGATTGACTGCTGACTGGTGTAAAGTTTCTTTTTGGGGTGATGAAAATGTTCTAGAATTATATAGTGATGATAATTGCACAACCCTGTGAATATACTAAAAACCACTGAATTTTACTCTTTAAAAAAGTGAATTCAATTGTATGTAAAATATATATGAATATATATTTTAAAGAATAATACAGAATAATACAGACTTTTGTTGAATAGAGCCAGTATGCAGTAGCAGGTTATGCAATTTCACAAAGCAGAGCTGCTGCAGTAGAAGTAAATCAAAGAATCATCTTTTCCTGTGCTGGGTGTGGGAATGACTAGTTTTGCATTGTTTTCCTCAGCCATACTCTTATTCGTACTAGTAGATCAATATTTAGATAAGAGGAAGCGAGACTTTAGAATTGGGGTTAAAAGGAATGGGGAAATATATTTATTTCCCTTCCTATTCCCTTGCTCCATTTACCTCATCCTTAATTATTAAGCGAAGCCACACATTTGCTAACAGTCTATTCTTGAGTATAATCCTAGACTCAGTTTATATGTCACACAAGATAATGATGCTCTTACTTATAGTAATATTTGGTTTTCACTAAGATCTAAATTAACAAGCTCATCCATCTATCTTATTCACTGGGTATAACCCTGAATAAGTTTCTTTTCAGAAATCAAAATCATGATGAATGTTTGACCCACTGATCATATTAGAAACACTTTACCTACACACTGAGAGCAAATCTAAAGGAATGTGAACTCCAAAAATATGTTTTCTCCCAGAGTAACTACTTAGAATGATGTATAGATTGTATAGAATGTCTCATGACTACAAAGACTTTGTGTTTAGAAAAGCCAAATCATCTTCCATCATTTCTTGCCTTTAGTATAAAATAATGGTGAGATGTACTTCCCAATCGATTCTTTGAAAGTTAAAACACTAAAAATTGCAAAAGAAAGGAATTTTCAATAATCCCTTTGTATAAAGGTGACTTCATTACAATTACCAGAAGTGTTCATTGTTCATGGCAGCACCTACCAGGTATGTTGAGTACTCATTAAGTCAATTACCCAAAATTTCAGATGATAAGGTTAAACAAAAATTAGTTATCTAATGAAAAAAAAAAAGGTTTTGTGGCCTGACATTACTTAGATTGGTTTCAGTTATCTACAGACTTCTCAATTCTCTACATTCCTTTGAATAGATTTAGCCACAGAAGCATTGAAATTTAATTATTATTCTTTGATTTGTTTCCAAGATTAGCAATTGAAACACAGACTAGAAAGGACAAGAGACCAGGAAGTAACTAACCTTCGCCAGATTACACACAATTTGTAAATGTGTATTTTTTTCTTCTGTGCCACAAATTGCACTTTTTTTCCTTTTTACATTTTGAGAAGAAAAATTTTCGGGTTAGGGGTACAACAAGATTCCATGAACTCATTATCCGACGTCAAAAACCATCAGTGTTTTGCCATATTTATTTAATATATCCATTATTTCTTTTTAAAATCTGGAGTACTTTTAAGTGACTCCTGACATAATGTTAATTCTCCCTTAAATACTTTAGTTTGTTTTTCAGAAACGATAAATAAGGACATTTGCATTAAAAATACCATCATTGTGCCTAAAAAATAATAATATGTCATTAGTGATCATTTAATATTCAGTCCCTATTCAAATTTCCCTGATTGTCTAAAAATGCCTTTTTACCATTTGTCTGTTTAGGTCAGTATTTGAATAAATTCCACTCATATTTAGAAATCATTTCTCTTAAGTATCTTTATTTTATTCTAAAACAGACATCTCATAACTGCCCCCACACATCCAATTTTGGTCTTAAGATTACCACTATTTTAGCTTATACCTTTCAGTTTAAGAATGTAAAGAGTCAATTTATATTTTTTCCTAAGTTTAGCTTTATATATGATTTAGCTGGGACTACCATACATACAATTATTAATCCAATGGATTATTCTCAAGTGCTTACTATATGCCAGGTATATTTCTGCTGCTGGATATTTAGTGGTGAAAATGACAGATATAATCAAGGCCCATGCAATGGAATTTACAGATAATAAATAAATAATTGCATAATATAATGTCAGTTGTGGTAAGTTACATAATAAAAAATAAAGCACAGTAAAGGGATAGAGTGGAGTAGGGTGAGAAAGCTATTTTAGATAGGATGATCATAGAACATCTTTATAACTGACCACTTATCTCATGAATAGTATATAAAATGATAGACTCATTGAGTTGAAAGTTATCTTAAAGGTCACATTGTTCAATTTCTAGACTGTATGATGACTTAGTATTTGCTAAATGATTGGTAAAATATGCTTATTTCAATGATTTTACTATCCAGGTATCTGTAGAGCTTTATGGTGTTTGCGGGTTGGTATACAAATGCGTATGTACATATACATACATTTTGAGCATATGTTTGACCTAAACCATGGAATGATCAAAATAAAAAACTTGGAAATACATATGAGCTCAACTTATTTTTCAAAATAACTCGTTGAATTGAGGGTGGGAGTCTTATAATTTATGTATCTAAATTTCAAAACAGAAACTGTATAGTTGTTGTCATGGTATTTAGTGCAGGAAGTAGGTGAGAATATTCAATGAAAGTGATGAGGGGCAGTGACTTACATGACTAAGACACCTGGAAAATTTAGAAAACTTGATGTCAATTTGGTGTTCAGTAAAGTTAACTTGATGTCAGTTTGGTGTTCAGAAGAGTTTAATTGCAATGTATTTTTAAATCAGTTGAGTGGTTTCAAAATCTGCTGCACAGAGAGAATGTTAGATAACAGAAAGAAAGCAAATACAACATATACAATCAAAGGAAAACAGGCAACTGAGAAAGAGCTGCAAAATCACAACTAACTTTATCAAACTTTACTTGTCAAAAGATATTGCATTTGATTTTAAAGCCTAGTCTGGTTTTCTAATTCCTGGGCATGCATTTTTTAGTAAATTTAGTGTCATCTAAATATATATGAAACTTTATTCCTAGAAAATTTTAAATATCAAAAATTCGAGTAGGTTAAGTACCAGAGAGCAGTGATTATTTCACAAAGTTTCTCAATAAATTCTAAAGAAGGAAAATGGAGATTTCAGTAAGGGATTGTAGCTCCATTTGTACTCAATTTGCACTTGAAGTGTCATACTTCTAAGTCAGGATGAAAATGAGATGGGGAGAGAGGAAAAATTCCTATCACCTCGTGATGTTATATTCATTGTAACATCATAGCACATTACTCATGTGTTTGTGGTGATGCTGGTATAAACAAACCTACTGCGTTGCCAGTCATATAAAAATATAGCACATACAATTATGTACAATAAATCATATTTAAAAATGATAATAAGTGACTATATTACTGGTTTATGTATTTTCTATACTTTATCATTATATTAGAGTGTACTCCTACTTATTAAAAAAATGTTTGTTGTAAGACAGTATGCCACGTTATACAAGCACCAGCTTTATACATCTTTTGTTTACCACGTCTCTTGACTGCATTATTTTCTTTTACTTGATTTAATCTCCTGTTGTTTTACAAATTTACTATAGTCTAAGTATAGTATTTATAAAGCCTACAGCAGTGTATAGATAATGTCCTAGGACTTTATATGCACTCACAATTCATTCAGACTCACTCAGAGAAACTTCCAGTTCTGCAACCTTCATTCATGGCAAGTGTCCTATACAAGTGTGCCATTTTTATCTTTTATATAATATTTTACCATACTTTTTAATGTTTAGATATGTTTAGATACACAAATACTTACCATTGTGTTATAATTGCTTATAGTATGCAGTGCAGTAACATGCTATACAAGTGTGTAGCTTAGGTGCAATAGGTTATATCATATAGTTGAGCTGTGTAGTAGGCTTTACCATTCTATATCTGTGTAAGTGCAATCTATGATGTTCACACAATAACAAAATCATCTAATCATGCATTTCTCAGAATAAATTCTTGTCCTTAAATGTGCATGACTATATTAGTAGAACTGCATTTCAGTATTTTCCCAAAATTTTTATGTTGAATTTCATAGTTCTCATGCATGCTTACACTGTGGGCTCTAAAAATAATTAAAACAAAGAATAGAGCATTTTCTCTTTGGTCCATACTCATCCTTCATATATTTTGGATAACTAGAGACTTCTGTTCCCCTCCAATTACCTAATATCTCCATATCTGGATTTACCAGTTGCTCTTCTATAAATAATGATTGAGATTAAATGTTTCTTGAATGTGAAAAATTTCATAATATCATAAAGAGCTCTTTGCTGAAACAATGTAAAGAAGGAAAAAGAAAGCCATAGAACAACCATTTAGAACTAATGTATTCCATCACATAATTATTTATAAACTAAGTCATTTATCCTCTTCTTTTATCTTATTTTCATTTTTAATAAATGAAATATTAATGCCAGTCATCTTCACATGACTTAGACATATTATATAATTTTAAAAAAATGATTACACTCCAAGTCTTACCCAATCTCTTTAATTTTAGCATTAACTCTAGACTAAATATTTAGACTCTACATCCTTAAAAACCTTCAGTTCTCTTTTCAGATTATATGGAAGTGAGGCTAAGATAGAAAGGGTCAATTAATTTACAGTGAAGCCTCTAGAATTTATAATAAAATCAAAGTACTACATACTCAAATTTTAGGACATACTAAAATTAAATTCCTGGAATATTCAGAACTAGAGCTCTTGTCCTAATGAAATTCTGAAAAGAAGTAACTCCTAAAGCACCTGGTTTTGTGATTTTCTTTTTTTTTTCTGTCTCTCCTTAATTAAAAACAAAACAAAACAAAGAACATATATATATATAAAATGTTATAGGTACAAAGGCACAAAGGCACATGGGGGAGGACAGAAGAGTGGAATGTGTATTTGTGTGGATGGAGCTGGTGGTAGTGGAGAACATAACACAATTTGGTCTCAGGTTAACTACATAGTGAGCTAACAACAAAGGCATTCTAGAGAGTCTTTTAATTACTAGATTGCAACGGCTCTTTAGACAGTGGCATCATTAATACTTTATAGAAACCACATATAAATGTGAATGCTTAAAGTATAATTTGCTTAGGACCTCAAAAACGTCCCTAAAATGCGATAGCTTCTAATAAAATAAATATTTATAAAATCCTTTATCAGTAATGCCCAAAGCTAATAATGAAAAATAGTACTAACATTAGTGGTAAATTCAATCTTATCCAAAAATTAATTGTTTTATTTAATCAGAAATTTTTAAATGAGGCAAGTATATCTTCACATACCTCTCTGCACAAAAAAAGAACAAATTGAAGATAGGTCATATATGCGAAAGTTAATTCCAATACAACTTTCCTCATTATCCAAACTTGTTTTTCACACGTCATTCATCTTTCTTACTCTTATCTAAACTGGAAAGATAGTTATATCAAGTTTCCTGAGATGAACAATCATATATCTCTTTCCATTAACTTAGTTGAGATTCTAACCCTTGTTTTTAAAACTTTATATAGCTATTCAATTTCCTTCTTCCTCCATCAGTGCAATACAATAACATTTTCATTTTAACTCACTTAGACTAGCTATTTACTTAAGTTGAAAAATATTTTAAAAGATTTCAAGAGTTGGAGGATGGAGAGAGCACTGAGAATATTAACAATTACTGATCACCATAATCTTACATGAAAGTTTGGGAAAAATGTTTCCAAATCATTATTGATATATCGATAATGTATTTCTCTCTCTTAGCATGAAGTGAGGTGACCAGATACACTAGATTTGCTAAGATTCTCATTTTTTAAGTACACTTGGCTGCCCTTTTATATCACTGGAATTTTTAACCCACAGTTGAATGGATTCTGGCAGAAGCTTGAAGACTTGATCCAAGAGAGACTTTGAGATCATAGTTAATTGGGACAGGAAAATGGAAGATGACTGATTCATGGATGAACTGACTGACTGGAGAATCAAAATGCTGGAGATAGAGACAAAGAGGAAGGATGGTAGTTTGAAAATGGTTTGAAGCTGGTATTCATTTTTAGAATTTATTTTTCTAAATAGTTTCTAATTCTTTTCCTCTTTTGGTTCTTAATTTCCTCAGCTTTAAAAATGAAGAGAATGAATTATTTTAAGAATGCTCACAGTTTAAAAAAAACATTAAAAACATGAATGATTCAAAGTTTTAGGTTTGGGGCAAAAATACCTTAGGTTCAGGGCAGTAGTTATAAATCAAGGATTATTCAGAAGACATTTGGAAATGTCTAGAGACATGTTTGGCTGTCACAATTGGGAGATGAATGCCATGGGCATCTAGTGTATGAAGACCACAGATGCTAATGAATATGGTGCAGTGTATAGGCCAGCCACTATAACAAAGAATCATTCAACTTAAAATGTCAGTAGTGCCCAGGTGGAGAACCCTGCTTTAGTGTATTTTGACAAATGAACACCTTCAACCTTGCTCTCTCCCAGTTTAATATATCCTAACCAGAGGGATGATTTTCATGTACTTAGATATTCCCCAAATAAATCCATAGTCCAGTGTCTCATTATATACCTGGATGTTAACTGGTATTCACCAAATCAGAAATCTTAGCTCTTTAAACTTTGGTTTCTAGTAAAGGGGATATAGTACTCTTACTGAGTGTCCCAAGTTAAAGTCCATGAAAAAGAATACTTAACTTTACAGAAATCCCTAAAGATCTTTAAGGGCTCCACAGACTTGCATTTATCTATTATAAACATGTTTAAGAAGCCATTTAGCAAATGTTTAACCAAACTAAGTAGAGAAGCAGTTTTTCCTGTCATTATTTATTATTCTCTTCTCTTTTTTTTCTTAAACTGATTCTTCCTTTTTTCCCTACTTGTCTTGAAACATTGTCTTGCACCATCTTTTCTTCCTCCGACTCTTCTATGAGAGGGCAGAATTTCCTGTTCTGCAATTGTGTTTTTGTCAAGTACTCAAATCTGGTCCAGATTAGCGTGTCACTAATATATTTTAATTAATTAATTACTCAAATTTATTAATTAATTAATCTTTGTTTGATTTTACCTTTGTAGTCTAGAACAGCAATTTTCCTAAACGTGGTTTGGAAACTAAGATTTACTTCTTCTGGTTACATTTCTAGTTAAATGACAGTAATGAGAGAGAAGCTCTTTGAGGAACTCCTATTTATCTTTCTATCCCCTGCAGAACCTATTAAAATATTTTGCATGAAAAAAGGGAAAAGATGTTCAATTAATTGAACTTTTTTGCTTGAGAAGTTTAAGGCAAAGCTTCAAATAGCTCTCAGTCTAGCTGGAGACAGAGGCAAGAAATGCAGATATCACTAGTAATACACAATAGCAGCAAGGTGAGTGGTACAGACAACAAATATCATGAAGATCAAGAGGCAGAAGAGGGCACTTTCTTTTGGAAAAAGAAAGATTAAGGAATATTGCAAGGAAAAATTCATCAAATAATCTAACTAACACTGACATTTGGACACTCCCCCATTAAAAATTGTAAAATGTTAGATCTGGAAGAAACCTTAATCCAATCTCTTCATTTATACAAAGTTTAAATCCAAGAAGAAAAATAACCACAAAATAGGAGAAGTTGCCCAGAGACTCACTCCAAATGCAACATGACACAAAATACCTCTCACCTTTAAGAACAAAATGTGTGCCATATAGCCAATCTGAGTTGCTCCATATGAATCCACAGGCTATTTCATCAGCTTGAATTTTGATAGCCTGTCTCATGGAGGATATGTGTTAAATCTGTAGTTATCTCTCCATGTGCTTACCTCACATGTTAAGTTAGGAAACAAAGACTTGGAGACTTTGCTTTACTCTGTCCAGAAAATGATGGGTTTGTCCAACCAAAACCTAGTTGGGGAAAAATGAATCAATGGCATTGCAATATTTCTACTTAGATAGAAATACTGTATACTTCTAGCATTCATTGTTTGCTTCCATTCACTAATTGGTATTTATCCCCAAAATATAAGGGCATAATATATTTTAGAATCTTTAGAGTTTTTCACATTTCCAGTCTTAGGTTAGCAACATCATAAAGGTCATCAAGTTCATTCCCCCTACCTGGCTGTCTCACTTGCCAAATGCAAGAATGTTCTCTATTATCTTTTCCAGATGATAGTACTGGAAGGAGGTATAGGGTGACTGATGTCTCTGGAACATACCCATATTTTAAGTTATTCTTTCTCTTGTTTCTATTGTTTCCAGAATGTTTCAGGCTCCAGTGAACCTGAGAATAAGACGTTTTAGAAAAGGTCATGCCACTGTGAATAGTCATATAAATTTACTCCTACATTCTTTATATATTTTGAAGAATTTGGTTACCCTTTCTTTGTCAATGTCAAGCCCTCATTTGAGTCTATAACATACATACCTCTGAGTCTTAAATGCTGAAAGTGTTCAGGTAGTGGACATGTGGGAATCACGCAAGATCCCCAAATAGAATATATTTCTGTCATCCTTTACATATAAGTAAGTGATAATGGTATTAAGATTATAGATCAGCACCAGCAATTCATGAATAATGATTATTTTAGGAAGGGTAAATGGGCCTTTGGGAATGATCCAGGACTGAATCTTACAAACTTAAAGTGCTTTAAAGATATAATTATCTTTTCAATTATTAGAATATTTTAGGATTATTTACTGCTCCCAGATGAAATAAAAATTCATTTAAATCACAATATGAGAAAATACAGATGGCCAATAGATATATGAAAAGATGCTCTACATCATTAATCATCAGAAAAATGCAAATTAAAACCACAATGAAATATCACCTCACACTTGTCAGAATGGCTATCATCAATAAATCAAAAAACAACAAATGTTGGCAAGGATGTGGAGAAAAGGGAACCTTGTACACTGTTGGTGTGATTGCAAATTGGTACAGCCACTCAGGAAAACAGTTTGGAGGTTGCTCAAAAAATTAAAAGTAGAACTACCTTATGACCTAGCAATTGAGCTTCTGGATATTTATCCAAAGAAAACCAAACTACTAGTTTGTAAAGATCTATGCACCCTTATGTTTACAGCAGCGCTATTCACAATAGCCAAGATATGGAAGCAACCTAAGTGCCCATCGATAGATGATTGGATAAAGAAGAGATGGTACATATATACAATAGAATATTACTCAGTCATAAAAAAATGAAATCTTACCATTTGCGATGACATGAATAGACCTAGAGAGTTTTATGCTGAGTGAAATAAGTCAGCCAGAGAAAGATAAATACCATATGATTTCACTTATATGCAGAATCTAAGGAACAAAATAAATGAACGCACTAAATGAAAACAGACATACAGTTACAGAGAACAAACTAGTGATTGCCAGAAGGTAAAGGTGTTTGGGGGCTGGGTGAAGAAGATGAAGGGATGAACACATACAAATTAATAGCTACAAAACAGTTACATGGACGTAGAGAACAACATAGGAAATATAGTCAATATTACTCTAATGGTTGTGTGAAGTGCCAGATGGATGCTAGAGTAGTCGTTCTAAGCATCATACTGTACACTTCAAACTAATATAAAATAATTTAAAAATTTAAAGATCATAAAACATGGAAACTGATTTTATTTTATATAATTATATTAAACAAAACCCCCAAAGATGTCAACAGAATTGTGGTTCCACCATAGAGACAATCCTGAAAATGTAAAGTTTGAGGAAAAGGTCAGTTCTAATTGGTCTTGAGGATTTAACTCTAGATTATAAAGAATGATCAAATGAACTATCATATAATGGCATTAGTTATATACTAAGGAGTTTTGTCATACTATATGTACCATTTAAGTTGTCTTATTTAATCTTTTCAATATACTTATAATATAGATACAATTATTTTCATTTTTCCTAGGAAGAAAATGAGGATTGGAGAAATTAAGTACTTAATACAAAATCACACATCCTCAGAATCAAGATCCAAACCTAGGTCTGCCTCCAAAGCTAATTCCTCTACACCAGATTTGTTTTTCTTCCTTGTCTAGAATGAACAAACAATTTTTTATTCTGAATTCTAGGATAAGGGTAAAGATGATTACAAAACTGAATCAGTTTCTGTGGGAATTCCATAAGATCAGTTAAAACCAAAGCATTGATAAGTTCTCCAGCCTATTTGCTCTAAAATAATCTAGTCTTAGTTTGAATCTAAAGGTGTGACTGGAGCAACTCCTTATGATAATTTTGTTTTAATAATATGAATTCTTGCTGAATTAGCTCTCATAATATAATTTCCATTTCTATCATTCTTGTCCAAGTCCCTATCATCTTGCCTCCAATTCTCTTCTCCAGTTTACTTCATAAAACACTGCCAGGTTTATCTCCTCTAAAACTCCTTTTCACTATGTAATTGCTCTGTCCAAAATTCTTTAATGGCATCTCATTTTTTAATTACAAGATTAAATATGTCACCCATTGTTCACACTATCTAGCTTATCCATAATTCAAATTTTACTGAACCCTGTTTCTAAATATGAAATACCCAGTTTAGCTAAACTGATGCATTTTTTGTCACTAAGTCATCATGTAAATACCAATCTCTATTTAAAAAGTTTTTCATACTCATCTGGTTAACTGAAATGTTCAGTTTCTTCCTCTCTGCCAATCCACATTATATGTTCTTTAATCTCTCCACTCTACCCCTTATCTGAAATCTAATAGCATTTGTTATCTGTTTGGCACATTTTATGACATGTCTTGTTTGCACAGTGACTTAACCTTTCCTGGTTCTGCATTTGTTCTCCCCCAACTCAGCAAAAGTTTCTTCCACACAGAGATCATGAACTATTTCTCTACATTTATTTCCCAAAGCATAGTTGCCTCGCACATAGTAGACGCTTTATAAACATTTGTTGAATAAATATGTTAAGAAACTCAATAAGAAGCAGATGGCATTTTAGCATAGAAGGCAATATTTCCCAAATCGCCAACCTATAATAGAAGGAAATCGTCTAACACGCTTAAAACAGAGTGTTGGCACACAGTAATGCACTCTATAAACTAGAGCTGATAGTTCTGGGAAGTAACCATTTGCTCTGGCTTCCTATATACAATGCTTTTGGAACTCACTGTATATGTTGTAATGATTCCAATTTTAATTTAAGTTATAAAAGTGACACAAGAAGGAGAACATCAACATGCCAGTTCATATTTGCTTCAGCCTTTCATATCCTTCATGTGAATGTGGTATGTTTGAAATATTTATTTAATTTGTCATATCCCTGTATGGAATCCCAAAACTTTGGCTCCTGTTCTTATAACACTTACAAAAAGTACTGCTTCAGACTTCCATAGTAGGCTGGCTGAAATATATGGAATACATATCCAAATTTGTTTCCAACTTCTACCTAAAGTTTAAACCATTTGCTTCAATTTTCACTTGTATAATATTTCAAATAGAACATATTTCACTTGGGAAAAATCTGCTTTTAAAGTTGTTGAAACATTTTTCCATTTTGAATTTCTGTTATGCTTCATTGAAACTGTTCCCATCCCCCATTTTTAATTAATAATCTTTCTTTGAGAAATTGTGGCAAATAGTTTAGATACTTAAAGATAATGTTCCATAAATTTATGAAAAGGATGATTTATAAATATCTGTTTGTATTAAATTTCTCATATTTCCATTGAGACATTCAAGTTTTGGTTTATTCTCTCTCTCTCTCTCTGTGTGTGTGTGTGTGTGTGTGTGTGTGTGTGTGTGTGAGAGAGAGAGAGAGAGAGAGAGAGAGAGAGAGAGAGAGAATGATGACAACTAAATGACCAATGGAGTACAGATATTTATGGTTAATATAACAATTGAAGGTTAATTATTTTAAATAAAGATATTTAAAATGAGTTTAATAAGGTAAAAAAAAAGCACTGTATGAAAAAGTGGAAAGGAAAAACATCTCTCAAATATGATCGGTTTCCTTAAGACAATCAGTTTCATTAAAGGTGTTCCTGTACATCGTGAAATGCTTGCCTGGTAAACTGACAGTTGCAGGTGTGTTCTTGTTAATTTCTATCATCATCCAACAAATCAAGTGGGCTAAACTGTTTCAGAGAACAATGAAATCATTTTCTTGGCTCCAAATTCAGGAAAGAATATGGAATGATTTAATATTTAGCCAACTCTAATGTTCAGTGAAACTGTGTTTTACAAAATAAACACACCCATGGCAAAATAAATAACCTTTCAAAAAGTTTAAAAACAACTGTAATTTTTTAAATCAAAGACCTTTTATTAATTTATTCATGTATTTGTTCTTCACATGCCCCCTTGTGGTAAACCATATGAGAAACTTTGAAAACTCTTGAAAACTGAAATGGTTTGCTTTATATTATAGTGCAACATTTGGGCCTAAATTATTTTTTTTAAATATCCTCAGGTACTTTTATAAATAGATAATCATAACATAAAGTTGATACTATAAGAAATCTTTGTTTTTTGTATGGAAATAAACTCACTTTCTCACCATTTTAAAGAAAAATATATATTTACAATAGTAGAATAATTGGATTTTACACAACAAATTATGGTATGCAAATCAAGAGAGATATATACTAAGACACATTTATGTCTTTCATAAGTTAAAATTGGAATAATTGCAATATATATAATGAGCTTCCAGGGCATTGTGTAGAAGATGACAGAGAAAATAGTTACATTTTTTCCAACATGAGATACCAATGCCAAGCTTGTTTTAAGGGCTGCATTGAGGACTTATCACGGATAGTCTTTGTGCAAATAACATTAATCAAACAGATTATGAGCCTGGGAAGAGAAGCTGGACATGTGAGTGCACCAAAATATGACATACAGTCAGTTATGTAAAGTGCAGGCACCATGTACCTGAAATAAATGTTGTTTAGGCACTACCAGGCACTGTACAGAGACCTGTGTTAAGTAATATGTGGAAATCCACAGAAATAGAGATCTGGTCCCTGCTAAACCTCTTGTTTTGTAATAGTCTCAAGTTTACATAATAATATAAAGAATACAGCATGGTAGAATCTAAAGATCTGGTAATGCTCTACCAAATTCTTTCTCATAGTTACCAGATTTAGCAAATAGTAGAGAAAGACTGGTTAAATTGGAATTTCAGATAAACAATGAATGATTTTTTTTTTGTAGAGTATTTCCCATTTTTTGTTTCTAATACTGGTCAGTGATGAAATTTTCAATAATCTATAAAAAATAAAATTTTGGTAATGCAATGAACTTTTTACAAAACCAGATTTATTCTATATTTTATTTCTAAAATTATGTCTGCCTCACATTTTGTGTTTCCACTAAAATCAAACACTTTATTTTATGAAATAATGGTGACACTAGATAGTATATTGTGTTGTTTTTTTAATTGTCAAAATTTAAAGTGACTTTAATTACTTTTAATCATTTTAGATATATACCTATTTATGTGTATATACATATATATCAATTTATTTTAACTGTTATTTGGTATTTCATTATATAAATACACTATATTATATTTATGTAGTCTCTAGTTGACTAGATAATTTTATTTCAAATTTTTGCCATTAAAAACAATGCTGACTTCAGCATTCTTGTACATGTATCCTTATGTACAGTGCACATATAGATAAAATATATACCTAAAGTGTAATTGCAGAGTTGTTAGGGTTATTATATTTCCAATTTTACTCATTACTAACAAACTGATTCCAAATTGGCTGTGTAAATTTTTAAATCCATCAGCAATGTATAAATTGCTGTTTTCCCCATATGCTCACTATATTTGACACATTCGGATTTTTTTGCCAGCTTTATTGAGATATAATTGACATATACTATTGTTTAAGTTTAAGGAGTACAATGCGTTATTCTGGTGAGAATATTCAAACTCTACTCTCATAGTAACTTTGTACTGCTAATCTGATATAGCTCTCCCTTTCCCATAACTATTTAACCTCTATTAGTATCCTTTATAGTCTTCTTATGTTTTGGACTATTTCCAGTCAGAACTGCAGGTGGCAATGGAGGTAGAAACGAGTAAGCCAATTCTTTTTTGTACTGAGTCCAGGATACACAGTTGACTCTTGAACAACATGGGTTTGAACTGTATGGGTCCACTTATTTGCAATTCTTTCAATAAATACTGTAAATATATTTTCTTTTCCTAATGATTCTTTAAATAACATTTTCTTTTCTTTGGCTTACTTTATTGTAAGAATGCAGTATATAATACATAAATGTACAAAATATGTGTCAATCAACTGTCTATTTTATTGATAAGGCTTTTGGTAAACAATAGGTTATTAGTAGTTAAGTTTTGGGAGAATGAAAAGTTTTACACAGACTTTCGACTGCATGGGGGTGGGGTGGGTTTGGTACCCCAACCCTCACCTTACTCAAGGGTCAACTGTCATAAGGTAGTTACTTTTTCCTTTTGTTATTAGTAAATCGTTGATGTCAGATGTGTTGTTTTTATGATTTCCTTAATTAAAATTTTACTATGCCTGAAATTTGTAGTTTTTATATTATGGTACCTCTATTTTTCATGTGTGACATTATGACTGTTTATCCTAAAAGTGATTTGCAGTGTACACATACTTCATTTATAAGTTTTACACTTCTTAAATTTCTCCTAAAAATGCCAATGATAAAAATATAACCTCTTCTCGGAAATTGCCTAGAGAAAAACAGTTTGGACTTTGCCATTGAGGATCATCTTCATGTGCAACTAATAAAGTTTTCTAGCACATAATAGTTGCTCAATAAGTGTGATTAGAAACTTAAATGAATTAATGACTAGGT
>NW_024340851.1:1766831-1802092 GCF_902729225.1 Pteropus medius
CCAAAACTAAGATAATTCTCTCCTTTTTTTTTTTTTGTCTCTTTGGGGAAAACACACAAACACACCACTTTTAAGTCATTGGAATAGATGTGTATGGAACAAGATGCAAAGCCAGAGAAAGCTTTTCTTTAGAAGTGTATTTTCGTGAATTGAAAATATGTTCCATAAAATAATTACAGGCATGAATTTAAAATGGTTGAACTGACTTTCAAGTAAGTGTGATTTGTTTGAGGATTTCTGTGGTGTATGTACTCCCACCATAAATAATTTAAAGCTGCCAAAGAAGAGTCACTGAAGGGGGGATTGGTAAGGTATGCATACAATGAACTCTCTTGCATCTGTAAGAGCTGGCTTCAGCACAATGCTGAAAGGCTGTCATCTTACATTATCTTCTTTTGAGATATTTACACAATGAAAGGGAATCCCACAAAAAGAAAACACTATTAAAAGAAAATGATTTTCTAATAGTGCAAGTGAAAATTACAGTGAGAGGTATTTTTAAGTAAGATTGGTGAGGTACTTCCTGATATCCCTTGAATCTTATCATGTTAGTTAACTCCTCTTCAGCCCATCATTAATAGTACCCCGGTATAAGTGTCATGTAAGGACTAACTGATTTGTTATGGAAGTTTTATAAATCAATGTCCTCTAAGATATGAGTTTCTAGGCATGTTTTCTGCCTCAATTCTTAATTATTAAGCTATTCCTTTTCAATTTAGGTTCAGTTAACAGTACAGAAAGTAATATAATGGTTAACGTTAAATTGATCAACACTCATATAAGGAACCATAGAGTTCATGAACTTGTTTTCACATTATTTTAGTATTTTTCCTCCTGCGAGTTCAATTATTTCCATAGCTCATTTCTCTTAGGCTTAACTGCCTCATTATTTCTTGTTGTTGATATATTCTCATGCTCTTTCTGCCTTCTTTGCCTTCACATATCAAAATGTGCAATAAGAAATGGAAGTCCCCAGAGTCTGAAACAGATGCCAGAACCCTAAAGGACAGGACCAGCATCAGGATACTAGAATTTTCCTGGGTAGCTTTCAAGTCGAATATAATTTAAGAATTGGATTCTGTATTTACTCGGCAGCATAGCCTGCTGTAAAAGGCATATGAAAGGTAAAACTAAAATATAAGCAGATAAAAATGGTCTTGGTATGCACTCACAATTAAGTAGATATCAATTAAAATAAAATTCTTCATAAAACCCGTCAAAATAATATTAGTGTCTAACAAAGGGAAAATACTAGGACTAATGGTTTAAGGACAAAATGATTTGTATATGTAGAGGGAAAGATCTTTCCTCTATACTTTCCAGAATTCCTAAGCCTCTGACTACAGATATATAAATTCCAAAGATGTTTTAAAATGCCTATGTCTAACTCGAAGAGTTGCACAATATTATGGAGTGTTTCAGGAAATGGTAAAAATACTATGATCATATCCAACCTATCCCTTAACAAAATAGGAGATTAGAGTCTGTCTTCAGTAGCTCCTTTCATTTCCAGATATTCTTCTTTCCTGTTTTTGTCAACCTGTCCCATCATATACCACAGTTCCCCATTGATATTCATTCCTTATTCATTAAGGGTTACTATCAGACCTGTCATCAGAGAATTTTGACTTATTGAAGTGGTATTGCTTCACTCTGGAGATCCCAGCCTCTATTTCTCATAAAACATATCAGTCCTATTATCTCTCTTTAAAAGTACTCTTCTCTGGGATCAGTCAATCTTATGAACACAAGAAGAACAATATGAAGGGACCACAGATACTAAAATAATTATTTATTTGCTTTTATTATAGTAAAATACACATAACATAAAATTTATGACTTTAATTATTTTAAAGTGTATAGGTCCATGGTATTATATACATGTGGAATGTAAAAGAACATCATCGCTATATAGTTCAAAAACTTCTCTATTATCTGAAATAAAAACCATAGCCTCAGATAACAATTAATCAGTTTTCTGTGTCTATGGATTTTCATTTTTATATAAATGAAATCATACAATATGTGACCTTTAGTTTTTGGCGTTGTTCACTTTACCATTATGTTTTTTTAATATATGTATATGTATATGTATATATATATATATGTATATCTATATCTATATCTATACATATATATGTGTATATATATATATAGTTTAATTTATTTCAATAACAAACCTACGGAAACAACACAGAAGACAGACAACATTTAAAAATGTACTTGCATGTAGGACAACTCAGAAAAATATAGTGAATGGATGGAATGTGCAGTATGATAAAAATGCTACAAACACCATTAGTTGCCGTAAATAAGAAATTTACTTATTTTAAAAAATTCAAATCATTGTATTGTCCAGAAAATTTTAACAGGTTTATTTATAATTGTTATAAAGTTGAACTGCTGAAACTTATTCACTGAAACCTTTTGATTCACATTAATGCTTTATGTCCTCACATTTGTATTAAAAATTCACACAAAGAAATAAAAAAAAAAGCTGCCAATATCTACCCCCTCTTTTCCACTTGCAATCATATACTTAAGTACCATTCGACCCCATGGAAAACATATCTAACATTCAGAGCTACCAATAAAAAGAAAAAGAGAAAAAAGAAGAACAAAATGTTTTCCATCATAGTGGATTCTTAAGCATGTTCTCCACATGTGTCGAATGCTAGTTGGATGACTTTTGGCATAATTGTTACATGTTTGGCATGGATAACACAAAGGCTGTTGTCTCTAAAAAGGCCAACTAGATAGGCCTCACTTACCTCCTGAAAAGTATCAATAGCTGCACTCTGGAAGTGTAGATCTATTTTGAAGCCCTGAGCTATCTTTGTACCAGATGCTGAAAAGGAAGTTTGCAAATCAGAGGTTCAGTGAGCTTCTGATAACGTCTAATTTCTTGGAGTGCCACAAGGCCAAGCCTGTAATGATGAGGTTTCTTCATCCTTTCAGTAGAGGGCTCACTTGTGCGAGTAGCTTTTGTTATCAGCTGCTTCTCTGTGCTTCACCATCAGTGGATTTGCTGGCAGTCTGTTTTGTCTGAGCCATGGTATAATGACCTCATTACTTACCCACCTTCTCATTCTGGTGGAACTTAGGGAGCTAGAGGCAGTGCTAGAGAGCGACTGTAGCATGGCAACGGTGACTGCAAACACAATTGACATTGTCATACTAAACAAAATAAGTGAGACAGAAAAAGTGGAGAATCATATGATTTCATTCACATGTGGGATATAAAACTGGAAGCAAGAAACAAACAAGACAAACGAACACATAAAAACTCAGTTTAGTGGTTACCAGAGAGAAGGGGGGAGGCAGAAGGTAGAAGAGGGTAAAGGGGAATTGAAAGGAAACATGGAGGAATGAAAAACATCTCCAGATCTCTCCTCTTGAAACAACAATAAGCTGAACATCTAAAACTCACCAAAAAACACTCAAACTGCACAGCAGCATGTCTGAGCGTGGGATTTGCGCATAAGAGTTACCACAGGTCAGAAATCTGGGTATCAGGCAGTAGACTGGGAGGAATAAAGAAGCTGCCTCTCAGAGCCCCCAGAGCTCCCTGTAGGGAGAGGGAGAAGGGAGAGGTGCAACAACTTCCCTAAACAGCCATGCCTAGGAGAGTTTGTGAGTTTACAGCCAGCAGAAGATCCCAGTCATCAGGACAGAAAGCAGAGAAGCAGACGGCGGATAAACGTCAGTTGATTTCTACTGGCTGCGATTGCAAAACAGAGGCTGAGCCGTAACCCTTAAACCCCAAACAGGAAGGCCCCACCCCCCATACTCTCTGAGAACGAACACCACGGAGTCCCAGGGGAATCTTAACAAACACTACCAAAACTGTTGCCAACACTACAGAGACTGAAACAAACTGAGGGTAGCGAGCATGATTAAATATCTACAAGAAAATAGAGGCATTATATAAAGGCATTATTAAGGCTTTATATAAAGCAGAGATCCAAGAGGCTTAGACGCCACCTACTGGAAACCAAAAGAGAAGAGCCTTCTTTTCAGCAAACTAAAGAGAGACCTTTATATAATAAACCTTCTTTCTGGAAAAACAGGAGAATACACTTCCATTACTGCCCAGGCTGAAAATAGTCCAGTAAACACCATGAACAATCAAGGTAACAAGGCATCTCAGAAAAAGAGAAAAATCTCCAGAAAATGATCTTACAGATATAGAAATATGCAACTTAAGTGACAGAGAATTCGGTATGGTACTTATGAAAAATCTCAGTGAGTTCTAAAGTTAGTCAAATCAACAATTTCAGGAATTGAATAAACAACTAGATGAGCGGAGCAAGGAGGTTGAAAACTTCAAAAAGACCCAAATAAAACTTCTGGAGATAAAAAACAAACTGCAAGAGTTGAAAAATGAAATAGCAAGCTTGGGAAATAGTGCCGACCAAATGGAAGAAAAGATCAGTGATATCGAAGACAGAAATCTAGAAATAAATCAGAAGGGAGAGAAACCGAAAGATGAAAAGTAATGAAAGGGAAATGCAAAAACTAGCTGATACCATGAGAAGAGGAAATATAAGAATAATGGGCATCATCGAAGGCAAGGAAAAGGAGCAGGGACTAGAAAGCATTTTCAGACAAATAGTGGATGAGAATTTCCCAAATCTAAGGAATGAGCTGGAGCTTGGAATTCAAGAAGTCAACAGAACACCCAATATCCTCAACTCAAAAAGGCCTTCACCAAGACACATTATATTAAAATTATCAAAAATCAATGACAAAGAGAATTCTCAAGGCAGCTAGGGAGAAGAAAACGGTAACTTATAAAGGAAAAGCCATTAGATTATCCTCAGGCTTCACAGTGCAGATCTTATAAGCCATAAAGGAATGGAATCAAATATTTAAACTATTAAAAAGGAACTACCAGCCTAGAATAATGCATCCAGCAAAGCTCTCCTTTAGATATGAAGGATAAATTAAGACATTTCCAGACATACAAAAATTGGAATTCTTCACTAAGAGGCCTGCACTATAGGAAATACTGAAAGGGGTCAGCTCACCTAAAAAAAATGATGAAAAAAAAACAACAAAAAACATAATTAGGAGTAAAATGACTATCAAGCAAATAGAAGCAGATGAATGAAAGCCTTACTAAGAACAAGCATTATAAACTAAAACAATAAGAAGAGAATTGCTATAGCAAGATAGTAATGAATGTTCAGCATACATAGGGGCAAATTTAGACAACAATGACTGAAAATGGGAGAATTCAAAGACCCAAATTTGCAAAGGGGAATGGAGATCAGACACATGCAGAAGAAAATAGACAACTTTATAAGTATAACTATCCTTTACATATTCGTAATGGTAACCACACATAGAAGATTCAAAACCAAAGCATATAACATAAAATAAGAAGGACCAGAGGGAAAACCCAGAAAGCCAACCAAAATAAAGAAATCAGAAATACAAGGAGAAGGTAGCAATGGAAATACCGACCTACCAGGAAGCAAAAGATAAAATGGCTCTAAGAAGACCTCATATTTCAATAATCACCCTAAATGCAAATAGACTGAACTCACCAATAAAAAGTCACAGAGTTGCAGAATGAATCAAAAAACAAAACCCAACCATATGCTGCCTCCTGGAGACATATCTCAGCTCCAAAGACAAATATAGATTCAAAGTGAAAGGGTGGAAAATGATATTTCAATTAAATGGCATTTAGAGAAAAGCGGGAGTAGTGGTACTAATATCGGAAGAAATAGACTTCAAAATTAAAAGAGTAAAGAAAGATATTGAGGGACACTTCATAATGATAAAGGGAATCATGCACCAATAAGGCATAACACTTATTAATATCTGTGTTCCCAATCAGGGAGCCAAGAAATATATAAAGAAATTATTAACAGAAATAAAGGGAGAAACAGACCCAAACTCTATCATAGTAGGGGCCCTAAATACTCCAATATTTGATGGACAGATCATCCAAACAGAAAATCAATAAGGAAATAACATCCTTAAATGACAATTTAGACCAACTGGACATAATTGACATTTACAGAGCCTTCCATACAAAAACAGTTGCTTATACATTATTCTCTAGTGCACGGGGAACATTCTCAAGAATCGACCACATACTGGGACACAGAGATAGCCTCAACAAATATAAGAGGGTTGAAATCATACCAACCATATTCTCTGATCATGATTTGAAACTAGAGATCAACTGCAAATAGAAAGCAGGTAGAACCACAAGTACATGGAGATTAAACAACATGCTACTGAAAAACAACTGGGTCAGAGAAGAAATAAAAAGAGAAATCGAGAGATACATAGAAATGAATGTTAATGATAGTACAACATATGAAAACTTTTGGGACATGGCAAAAGCGGTCATAGGAGGAAACTTCATATCGTTATAGGTCTAACTAAAAAAATGAAAACAAGCCCAAGTAAACAACCTAATGCTTCATCTTAAGAAACTAGAAAAGGAAGAACAAATGAAGCCTAAAGTCAGCAGAAGGAAAGAAATAATCAAAATTAGAACAGAAATGAATGAAATTGAAAACAAACAAACAAAAAAACTACAAAAAATTAAAAGCAACGAAGAGCTGGTTCTTTGAGAAATTTTATAAAATTGACAAATCCAAGGCTAGAAACAATAAAGAAAAAAAGAGAAAGAACACAAATAAACAAAATCAAGGATGAACGAGGGGAAATTACAACAGACACTGCAGAAATACAAAGAATCATACAAGAATACTATGAAAATGTACATAAAACCAAATTTAATAACCTAGAAAAAATGGACCAGTACTTAGAAAAATACGAACTTCCTAGACTGAATCAAGAAGAACTGGAAAATCAAAATTGACTGATCAGCAGTATGGAAATGAAAAAAAATCATCAAAAACCTATCAAAAAGTAAATTCCAGATGGCATCACCAGGGAATTCTACCAAACTTTCAAAGATATACCTATTCTCCTCAAACTCTTCCAAAAAATCGAGAGGAAGTAATACTTTCCAATTCATTTTATGAGGCCAATATTACCCTGATACAAAAACCTGGCAAAGATAACACACAAAAAAGAAAACTACAGAGCAATATCTCTCATGAACACAGATGCAAAAATCCAAAATAAGATACTAGCGAACCGAACACAGCAACATATTAAAAAGATTGTACACCACAATCAAGTGGGCTTCATCCCATTGCGCAAGGATGGTTCAACATATGCAAACCGATTAATATGGTACAACACATAAACAAATTAAAAAATAAGAATCATATGATCATTTCAATAGATGCAGAAAAATGCATCGACAAGATACAGCATCCATTTATCATCAAACCTTCAACAAAATCGGTATAGAAGGAAAGTACTTTAACATAATAAAGGCCCTGTATGACAAACTCTCAGCCAACATTATATTTAATGGTGAAAAACTAAAAACCTTCCCTCTAAGGTCAGGAACAAGGCAAGGTTGTCCACTATAGCCACTATTATTCGGTAAAACATTGGAGGTGTTAGCAAGTGCAATAAGACAAGAGAAAGATATAAAAGGAATCCAAAAAGAAAATGAAGAAGTCAAACTGTAACTATTTGCAGATGACATGATCCTCTATATGGAAAACCCTAAAGACTCCACAAGCACACTACTAGAAACAATAAGCAAATAAAGTAAAGTTTCCAGATACAAAATCAATGTTCAAAAATCCATAGCATTCCTATATTCTAACAATGAAGTGTCAGAAAAAGAAGTGGAGAAAATAATTCCTTTTGTAATTGCAACAAAAAGAATAAAATACCTAGGAATAAATTTAACAAAAGAAGTGAAAGACCTATACAATGAAAACTATGAGATCCTATTGAAAGAAATCGAAGAATATACAAAGAAATGGAAAGATATTCCGTGTTCTGGATTGGAAAAATCAACATAGTTAAAATGACCATATTACCTAAAGCATTATACAGATTTAATGCAATCCTCCTCAAAATCTCATCAGCATTTTTATAAAGAAATAGAAGAAAAAGTCATCAGATTTGTATGGAAGCACAAAAGAACCCGAATTGCCAAAGTCATTGTGAGCAAAAAGAGCATGGCTGGAAGCATCACTCTGCCCGACTTCAAATTATACTACAAAGCGACAATAATCAAAACAGCATGATAATGGCAGAAAAACTGACACACGGACCAATGGAACAGAATCGAGAGTCCAAAAGTAAACTCATATTTATATGGGCAAATAATTTTTGACAAAAAAGCCAAACACATACAGTAGAGAAGAGAAAGCCTCTTAGATAAATGGTGCTGAGAAAATTGGAAAGCCACCAGCAAAAAGAATTAACCTAGACTGTTGTCTATCACCACACAGCAAAATTAACTCAAAATGGATTAAGGACCTGAATATAAGACCTGAAGTAATAAAATGCATAGAAGAAAACATAGAAACTAAACTCAAGGACCTTGGCCTGAAGGAGGATTTTATGAATTTAACCTCAAAAGCAAGGGAAGTATAAGCTAAAATAAATGAATGAGACTACATCAAACTCAAAAGCTTCTGCTCAGCAAAAGAAACCATCAACAAAGTAGAGACAACCATCCGAATGGGAAAATGTATTTGCAAGCAACACCTCTGATAAGGGCCTAATATCCAAAATATACAGAATACTCACGTAGCTCAATAACAACAAAAAAACAAATGATCCAATCAAAAAGTGGGCAGAGGACCTGGACAGACACTTCTCCCTAAAGGACATACAAATGCCCAGCAAATATGTGAAAAGATGTTCAACATTACTAGCTATTAGGGAAATACAAATCAAAACCACAGTGAGATACCATCTCACACCTACTAGAATAGCTATAATCAACAGGACATGTAATAACAAATGCTGGAGAAGATGAGGAGAAAAAGGAACCCGCATACACTGCTGGTGGGACTGCAAATTAGTATAGCCACTATGGAAAACAGTATGGAGGTTCATCGAAAATCTAATAATTGGTCTACCATATGACCCAGCAATCCCTCTACTGAGTATTTATCCCAAGACTTGAAAACCCATATCCAAAAAGATATTTGCACACCGATGTTCATAGCAGCATTATTCACAGTGGCCAGGACATGGAAGCAACCAAAGTGTCCTACGATAGATGAATGGGTAAGGAAGCAGTGGTAAATATATACAATGGAATATTACTCAGACACAAGAAGAGATGAAATACTGCCATTTGTGACAAAATGGATGGACCTGGAGACAATCATGTTAAGCGAAATAAGCTAAATAGAAAAAGTTGAAACTCACATGGTATCACTTATATGTGGGATATAAACCTAAAATCAACAAATGAACAGGACAAACAGAGACTCATGGACAGGGACTAAAGACTAGTGGTTACCAGAGGGTAGGGTGTGGGGGAGAGGGGAGGTAGATGGGGTAAGGGGGGCCAAATATGTAGTGACAGAAAGAAATATAACTATGGGGGGTGAGCGCACAGTGTAAAAAAATATATATATATATTTATATATAGGCCTTAGTTATAGTATAAATAAATAAATAAATACATTGATTAATTAGTTAATTAATAATTTTTAAATGTCAATATTATAGCTGTAAACACTTCTCTTAGCACTGCTTCTTTGATGTGTTGTATTTTTATGCTTATTTCTCAAAATATTTTAAATTTTGTTTCTTATGATTTTTTCTTTGATCCACTGAGAGTTCATTAATTTTTAAAAATTTATTATCACTTCATTTAAAAATTTATTATCAGGTATACAGTATATTGTTTAGAAACTTATATAGTTTATGAATTGATCCCCCCAATTACTCTAGCACCCATCTGGCTCTCCACATAGCCATTATAATACTGTTGATTATATTCCCTATGCTGCACTCTCCATCCCCGTGACTATTTTGTAGCTGCTAATTTATACTTCTTCATTCCTTTATCTTTTTCTTCCAGCCTCCCAATCCCACTCCTATCTGGAAACCATCAGATTGTCCTCTGTATCTGTTTTCATTTAGTTTGTTCCTTTTTTCCCTTAGATTCTACATATAGGTGAAATTGTATGGTATTTACTTTTCTATCTGACTTATTTCACTCAGAATAATAACCTCTAGGTCCATCCATGTTGTCACAAATGGCAATGTTTCACTTTTTATGGTTGAGTAATATATATATATATATTTATATATATAATAATTATATATATTTATATATATATAATATATATATAGAATAATTTCTTTATCCGATTGGCTATTGATGGTCATTTAGGCTGTTTCCATATCTTGGCTATTGTGAATAGCACTGCCATGAACATAGGGGTGAGTAGATCTTTACAAACTAGTGTTTTGGTTTTCTTTGGATAAATACCAAGAAGTGCAATTGATGGGTCAAAAGGTAGTCCTATTTTTAATTTTTTGAGGAACCTCCAAACAGTTTTTCATAGTGGCTGTACTATTTTGCAATCCTACCAACAGTGTACGAGGGTTGTCTTTTCTCTACATCTTCGCTAACACTTGTTATTTTTTGATTTATTGATGATAGCCATTCTGACAGGTATGAGGTGATATCGCATTGTTTTAATTTGCATTTGTCGGATGACTATTGATGCTGAGCATCTTTTCATATGCCTATTGGCTGTTAATGTCCTCTTTGGGGAAGTGTCTATTCAAGTCCACCACCCATTTTAAAATCAAATTGTTTATCTTTTTGGTGTTAAGTTGTATGTGTTGCTTATATATTTTGGATATTAATCCCTTATGGAATGTATCCTTGGTGAATATCTTCTCCCATTTAGTTGATTGTCTTCTCATTTTGTTGATTGTTTCCTTTGTGATGGAAAACATTTTTAGTTTGATGTAGTCTCATTTGTTTATTTTTTCTTTTGTTTCCCTTGCCTGAGAAGATATATACAAAAAAATACTACTCAGAGCAATATCAGAGAGTTTACTGCCTATGTTTTCTTCTAAGAATTTAAGTCTTTAATGCATTTTGAGTTTATTCTTGGTGAAAGAAAGTGTTCTAATTTGATTTCTTTTAGATGTATTTGTCTAATTTTCCCAACACCATTAATTTAAAAAGACTGTCATTACACCACTGTATATTCTTGCCTCCTTTGTCATAGATTAATTTATTATATAGGTGTTAATTCTTCTTTCAATGTTTGGTAAAATTCATCTATGAAGTCATCCCATCTAGGACTTTTATTTGTTGGAAGTTTTTTGATTTCTGATTTGATTTTGTTAGTAATAATCGGTTTGTTCAGATTTTCTGTTTCTTCTTGATTCAGTCTTGTGTATTTCTAGAAATTTATCCATTTCTTCCAGAATGTTCGATTTGTTTTATAGAATTGTTCATAGTATATTCTTATAACACTTCATATTTTTTTCATTTTTGATTTTATTTATTTTGGTCTTCTCTCTCTTTTTTTGAATCTGTATCAATTTTCTTTATCTTTTTGAGAAACAACTCTTGGTTTTATTGATCTTTTTATTATTTTTTTTAAACTCTATTTATTTCCACTCTGATCTTTATTTATCCTTTTGCTCTCCTCACTTTAATCTTTGTAGTTTCTTTCCTAGTTCTTTTAAATGTAAGGTTCAGTTGTGCTATGAATCCCTCTCTTACATTGCTTTCACTCTGTCTCATAGATTTGTTTTTATTTTTATTGCTCTTAGGGCATCTTTTGATTTCTTCCTTGATCTCATTATTAACCCATTCATTGTTTAGTTAGTTATTTAGCCTCCATGTGTTTGTGTGTTTTTCAGTCTTTTCTTGTGATCAATTTCTAGTTTTATACCATTGTGATTGAATAAGATGTTTGATATAATTTCAATCTTTTATATTTATTAAAACTTGTTTTGTGGCCTAATCTGTGGTCTATCTTGGAAAATGTCCTATATGCACTTGAGTAGAGTGTATATTCTGGTCCTTTGGGGTGAAATGATCTAAAAATATTAATTAAATCCATCTGGTCTATTGTGTCATTGAAGTATACTCTTTCCTTGTTGATTTTCTGTCTGGAAGATCTAGCCATTGGTATCAAATTGTTGTTAAAAATCTCCTATTATGACTGTATTCCTGTCAGTCTCTTTCTTTATGTCCATCAATATTTGCTTTATATATTTAGCTACTCCATTGTTGGATGCTTAAATGTTTACAAGGTTTATATCCTCTTGTCAAATTGATCCCTTTATCATTATAAAATGTCCTTTTCTTCTTATACTCTTTGTTTTATTTTTAATTTTTTTTTATTTTGTATTATGACTGATATACAATATTAGTTTTAGGTGTATAATATAGTGATTATGCATTTATAAAACTTACAAGGGATCATCTCCATAAATCTAGCACCCATATGACACCATACATAGTTATTACAATATTTTTAACTATATTCCTTATGCCATACTTTACATTTCCATGACTATTTTGTAACTACTAATTTGTATGTTTTCATCCCCTCACCCTTCACCCATCCTCCTAATCCCCTTCCAATCTGGCACCCATCAAAATGTTCTCTCTATCTATGAGTTTCTTTCTGTTTTGTTTGTTCATTTATATTATTTTTAAATTCCATTGATGTAGAGAAACACAGCGAAGTGAAAGATGTCCCCAGATCTCTCCCCTTGAAACAACAATAAGCTGAACATCTAAAATGCAACAAAAAACACCCAACCTGCACACCAGCATGTCTGAGCAAGGGATCTGCACATAAGAGCTACCATAGGTCAGAACTCAGGATGTTGGAGGTAGACTGGGAGAAGCAAAGAAGCTGCCTCTCACAGTTGGAGCTCCCTGCAGGAGGAGGGGGAATTGTGAGAGAGCTGTGAGCTCCATGTGGCCAGTGGCAGTGCCTGGGCATCAGGGCAGAAAGCAGAGAAGTGAGGATGGCAGAGAATGAGGACAGCAGAGAAGCAACAGTTGATTATTACCAGCCACAGATGCAAAACATGAGGCTGAGCTTCAGCCCCCATCTCCCAACCCATATTCTCCAAACTGAACACAGCGGAGCCCCAGGGGAATCTGAGCAAATGATACTGAAACTGTTGGTAATACTGACAGAGACTGAAACTGAGGGTAGCGAGCATGATTGAATATTTATAAAATAAATTCCACATAGAAGTGAAATTATATGGAATTCATCTTCCTCTGTCTGACTTATTTTACATAGCATAATACCCTCTAGGTCCATCAATGTTGTTGCAGATGACAAGATTTCATTCCTTATTGTGTCTAAGTAATATTCCATTGTATATATGTCCCACTTCTTTATCCATTCATCTATTGGTAGACACTTAAGTTGCTTCCATATCTTGGCTATTGTAAATAATGCTATAACAAACATATAAATGCAAAGTTCTTTTCGAATTACTGTTTTGGGTTTGTTCAGCTAAATACCCAGAAGTGGAATTACTGGGCCTTTATTTGTCTCAAACTACAGTCTTTGTTCTAAACTCTTTTTTTTTTCTGATATAAGTATTGCAATCTCAGTCTTTTATTTATTTTCATTTGCATGAAATATTTTTTTTCCATCCCTTTCAGTCTGTGTGTTTCTTTTAATCTGACATGGGTTTCTGGTAGACAGCATATGTAAGGGTCTTGTTTTCTTATTTATTTAGCTACCTGATGTCTTCTGATTGGAGCATTTAAGCCATTTACATTTAATGTGATTATTAATTGGAGTAGTTATTGCAATTTTATTATTCAAATTTATGTTCTTTTGCTTTTTCTGTTCTTCCTCTTAAACAAAAAAAGTCCCTTTAACATATCTTGTAATAATAGCTTGTTGGTTTTGAATTCCTTTAGCCCTTTCTTGTCTGAGAAGCTTTTTATCTCTCCTTCAATTTTAAAGGATAGCCTTGCTGTGTAGAGTAACCTTGGTTGTAGGTCATTGCTTTTCATCTCTTTGATTGTTTCCTGCCAATTCCTCCTGGCCTGCAAAGTTTCTGTTGAGAAATCAGCTGACAGCCTTATGGGGGATCCCTTGTGGACAACTAACTGCCTTTCTCTTGCTGGTTTTGAGATTCTTTCTTTGTCTTTAACCTTTGACATTTTAATTATGATGCATCTTGGTGTAGGCCTGTTTGGATTAATCTTGTTTGGGACATTCTGTGTTTGCTGGATTTGTATGTCTATTTTTTTTTTTAACCGGGTTAGGGCAATTTTCTGTCATTATTTATTCAAATAGGTTCTCAATCTCTTGCTCTCTCTCTCTTCCTCCTTGTGTTCATATAATGTGAATGTTGATGTGCTTGATGTTGTCCCAGAGGTACTTAAAATATCCTCATTTTTTAATTCTTTTTTTTTTCTCTTTTTGCTTTTCCGATTGGGTGTTTTCTGTTACTTGTCATCCAAATCGCTGATTCAATCCTCTGCTTCATCTCATCAGCCGTTGATTTCTTCTAGTGTATTCTTTATTTTATTGTATTCTTTATTTATGATTGTCTTTTTTTTTATGGTTTCCTGCTCCTTTTTAAAATTAAATATCTTTGTGTTGACATTTTCACTAAGTTTTTAAAGCCTTCTTATAACCAGTGTTTTGAACTTTGTATCTGGTATATTGTTTGCCTCTATTATTTTTTCTAGAGTTTTCTCCTGTTCTTTTTTCTGTTATTTGGGACATGTTTCTTTGTCTCCTCATTTTCACAATATCTCAGTGTTGTTTCTATATATTAGATAGATCTGCTACTTCTCCCAGTCTTGGCAGTGTGGTCTTATGTTCTTGGTGTCCTATGGGGCCCATTGATACAGTCTCCCCGATCACCTAAGCTGGTTGCTCTAGGAGTGTTTCTTATGTAGATTTTGTGTTTCTGCCTGTTTTAGTTGAGCCTTGATTGCTGTTGGCACATCAGTGAGTGGGATTGACCTTCAGGCTAACTGGCTGTGAGAATTGACCATGACAACAGCCTATGAGTTTACAAATTTTGGATATTAACCCTTTATCAGATATATGACTTATAAATATTTTCTACAATTCATAGGTTATCTTTTTATTTTGGTGATTGTTTAATTTTCTATGAATAGTTTGCTTTAGTCTGTTTATTTATTTTTGATTTTGTCGCATGCATTTTTGCTATCATATTTAAAAAAAACTTTATCAAAACCAATGCCAAGGAGCTTTTCCAATACTTTTCTAGGAGATTTATGATTTCAGGTTTCATGTTTAAGTCTTTAATCCATTTGAAGTTAATTTTTATGAGTGCTATAAGATAAAGGTCTAATTTCATTCTTCTGTATGTAATTATTGTTTTATCATTTATTGGAGAGTCTACGTTTCCCATTGAGTATTCTTTGTCCCCTTGATAAATATTAGATGACCATATCTGTGAGTGTTTACTTCTGGATTTGCTATTTTGTTCCATTGATCTATTTGTTTATTTTTGTACAAGGGCCATTCTATTTTGATTACTATAGATTTGTATTATAGTGTGAAAACAGGAAGTATCATGCCTTCAGCTTCGTTCTGTTTCAGGATTAATTAACCTTTGAGGTTTATCTATGGTTTCATACAAATTTTTGAATTGTTTGTTGTATTTCTGTAATAAAAACATCATTGGAATTTTTATTGAGATTGTGTTAAATCTATAAAAGTCTTTGGGTAGTATGGGTATTTTGACAATATTAATTATTTGATCCATGAACATGAGGTATCTTTCCATTTGTTTGTGTTTTCTTCAAATTTTTTCATCAAAATCTTATAGTTTCTATAAGCTCTATAGCTTTATAGCTCTATTCCGTTCTTGGTTAAATTTATTCCTAAATTTTTTTATTCTTGTTTTTTTCTTTTTAATTTTTATTCTTAATTTTATTTTAGTCTTTGATTTTGATGCTATTGCAAATATTTTTTTAAAAATTTTATTTATATATTTTATTGTTAGCGTACAGAAACATAACTGATTTCTGTCTGTCGATTTTGTATTCTGCAATTCAGTGGTTAATTCTAACAGTTTTCTTTGTCGAGTCTGTATGAGTCCATATAAGATTACATCATCTGCAAACAAAGACAATTTTAAAAATTTCACTTTTATTTGGATGACTTTTATTTCTTCTTATTGTCTACTTGCTCTAGCTAGGCCTCTCATTATTATGTTGAAAAAAAAAGTGGTGAAAGTGGACACCTTATTCTTGTCCTGATCTTCGAGGAAAATATTTCAAACTTTTACCATCGAGTATGATACCAGCTGTGAAGTTGTCATGTATGGCCTTTATTACATTGAGGTATGTTCCTTCAATTTCCAATTTGTTGAGGCTTTTTATCATGAAGACTGTTGTATTTTGTTAAATGCTTTTTCTATATCTATTGAGATGATCGCGTTTTTTATCTTTCATTTTATTGAGTTGTATCACATTTATTGATTTGCATATGTTGAACCATCCTTGAATCCCAGGGATAAGTCCCATTTAATCATGGTGTATGATCCTTCTAATGTTATTTAATTCAGTTTGCTAGTTATTTGTAAAAAATTCTGCATATATATTCACCAGCGATATTGACCTGTACTTTTTTTCTTATAGTTTGGTGTCAGGATAATGCCGGCCTTGTATATCAGTTTAGCAGTGTTCCCTCCTCTTCAGTGTTTTGTAAGAATTAGAGAAGTAGTAGCATTAATTCTTTAAATGTTTGGTAGAATTCACCAATGAAGTCGTCACAGTCCTAGGCTTTCTTTCTAGTCTGTTCAGATTTTCTATTTCTTTCTGATTTAGTTATGGTAAGTTGTAGGTTTCTTGGAACTTATCTATTCCTTCTAAGATATCCCGTTTGTTGGTATGTAATTGTTCATAGTAACCTATTATTCTATGTATTTCTATAGTATCAGTTGTAATATCTTCTCTTTCATTTCTGATTTTATTTATTTTATATTCTCTCTTATTCTTAGTCTAGTTGTTTGTTTATTTTGTTTATTAAAAAACAGCTTTTTGTTTTGTCGATCTTTTCTATTATTCTTCTTATCTCTACTTTATTTATTTCTGTTCTGATATTTGTTATTTTCTTCCTTCTGCTAACTAGGCCTTAATTGTTCTTTATCTAGTTGTTTATTTTATATATTAAGTTGTTTATTTTATATATTACTTTTTTCTTAATATAGACATTTATAAATATACAATTTTCTATTAAAACTACTTTTTCTGCATCCCAAAATTTTGGCAGTTTGTTTCTATTTTTGTTTCTTTCAATGTATTTTGTTATTTCCATTTTGATCTTTGACTCGATGGTTTTTCAGAAGTTTGTTGTTCAGTCTTGCAAATTTTCCAGTTCTCCTTTTAATTGATTTCTAGTTTTATACCATTTGTAGTTTAAGAACACAATAGCTATAATTTAAGTCTTCTTATTTGTTAAGACATGTTTCGTGACATATCATATGATCTATCCCAGAGAATATGTGCTCTTGAAAAGAATGCTTATTCTGTTGCTGGTGAATGGTATGTTCTGCATATATATGTTAGGTCTTCTTTGTTTAAAGTATAGTTCAACAGTAATGTTTCTTTATTGATTTTCTAGCTAAATAATCTACTCTTGGTTGAAAGTGGGTATTAAAGTTTTCTGCTGTTATTGTATTATCATATATTTCTCCCTACAGATCTGTTAGCATTTGCTTACTATTCTTAGGTGTTCCAATATTGAATACATATATTTTTATGATTGTTATATCATCTTGATTAATTGATGCCTTTAAAGTGTTGGGTTTAAAGTCTGTTTTTTTTTTTTTTTTTAATGTATAAATATACCTATCCATGGTCTCTTTTGGTTTCCATTTTCATGGGAAATCTATTTCCATCCCTTCATTTTGGACATATAGGTGTCCTTAAAAGTGATGTGAGAATATTGTAGGCAGCATATAGTTAGCCTTTTCTTTCTTAAATCAAATCTAACACTATATACCTTTGGATTGAAGAAATCAAGCCACATACATTTAAAATAATTATTGATAAATACGACTTACTAATTCTATCTTATTAATTGCTTTCTTACCATTTTATGTTTCTTGTGTTTCTTTTTCACTCTCTTGCTGCTTTCCATTGTGAAACTATGATTTTCCATGATGATATGCTTTTATTCTCTTCTCGTTATCTTTTGTAAATCTACTGTAAGTTGTTGCTTCATAGTTACCATGAGATTGACATAAAACATAACACATTCGTTTTATGCTGATAACAATTTAACTTCAATCATTTACAAAACTACATCATTACTTCCTCCTTTATGTTTTTAATGTCAAAATGTATCTAATGTAGATTGTGTATTTATTTATAAAATATTTTAGCTGCTTATTTTTAGTACTCTGTCCTTTAACCTTTATACGAAAGTCAATTGGTTAGTACACCACTGTATTAGAGAATTCTAAATTTGACTATATACTTACCTTTGTCAGTTCATTGTATATTGTCATATGTTTTTATGTTGCTGGTTAGCATCCTTTCATCTCCTTGAAGAAGTCCTTTTTAAAATTTATTTCTTTTTATTATGGTGACATTGGTTAACAAAATCCAATAAGTCAAAAGCATACAATTCAACAGTATCATATATATTGCATTGTATGTTCATCATTCATAGTGAGATTTTTTTCTGTCACCATATATTTGACCCCTTTTATCTCATCTACCTCTTCCTTCCTTCACTACACTTTGGTAATCACCAGTTTACTGTCCAGGTCAAAGAGTCTCTGTTCGTTTGCCATGTTCGTTTGTTGCTTTTAGACTTATATTCCACACATAAGTGATATCATGTGATTTTCAACTTTTTCTGTCTGGCTTAATTTGCTTAGAATTATTTCATGATCCACCTATGTTGTTAAAAATGGCAGTTCCATCTCTTTTTATAGCTGAGTAATATTCCATTGTACATATGTATCACATCTTCTTTATCCAATCATCCATTATAAGACACTTCATTTACTTCCATGTCCTGACCACCATGAATAATGCTGCTATGAACACCAGTATGTATATATCTTTTTGGATATATGTTTTCAAGGTAAATACCCAGTAGAGGGATTGTTGGATCATATGGTAGATCAATTCTTAAAATGTTGAGGAATCTCCATAATGTTTTCCATAATAGCTGTACAAATTTATAGTCCCACCACTAGCAAATAAGGGTTACTTTTCTCTGTGTCCTCTCCACCACTTGTTAATACTTGTCCTGTTGATAATAGCCATTCTAACAGGTATGAGGTAGTATCTCATTGTGGTTTTGATTTCCATTTCCATAATGCCTAGCGATGTTGAGCATCTTTTCATATGTTTGCTGGCCATTTGTATGTCTTCTTGGGAAAAGTGTCTGTTCAGGTCCTCTGCCCATTTTTGAATTGGTTTGTTTTTTGTTGTTGTACTTATTGAATTGTATGGATTTTAGGCCCTTATTGGAGGCATTGATTGCAAATATATTTTCCTATTCAAATGATTGTTTCTTTGCCTTGTTAACAGTTTCTTTTGCTGTACAGAAGCTTTTTAGTTTGATATAGTTTTGTTCATTTATTTTTGCTTTTACTTCCCTTGCTTTGGAGGTCAAATGTATAAAATTCTCTTTAAGTCCAAGTTCTATGAATTTAGTACTTATGTTTTCTTCTATGAAATTTATTGTTTCAGGTTGTATATTCAAGTCCTTAACCATTTTGAGTTAATTTTGGTGTATGGTGGTAGACAACAGTCTAGTTTCATTCTTTTGCACGTGGCTTTCCACTTTTCCCAGCATCATTTATTGAAGACGCTTTCCTTTCTTCATTGTATGTTTTTGGCTTTTTTGTCAAAAATTATTTTCTTATATAAACAGAGGTTTACATATGGGCTCTCAATTCTTTTTCACTGGTGTGTGTCTGTTTTTCTACCAATACAATGTCTTTTTTATTATTTTCTCTTTGTAGTACAATTTGAAGTCGAGGACAGTGGTACATCCAGGCTTGTTTGTTTGTTTGTTTGTTTTTCCCTTCAGGATGCCACTGGTGATTTGGATTTTTGTATTTCCATATGAATCTGATAATTTTTTTGTTCTATTTCTTTAAAAAGTGCCAATGGGATTTAAACTGGGATTTCATTAAATCTATATAATGTCTTAGATAATAAGGTTATTTTAAGTATGTTCATTCTTTCGATTAAAAGACATGGAATACCTTTCCATTTCTTTGTGACTTCTTCAATTTCTTTTAATGGGGTCTTATAGATTTCATCATATAGGTTCATCATATGTGTCAATAAAGTTATTACTAGATATTTTATTCTTTTTGTTGCAATTACAAAAAGAATTGTTTTTCCATTACTTTTTCAGACAATTCAATATTAATAAATTATTTTTTTATGGTGACATTGGTTAACGAAATCCAATAAGATTCAGCTGTACACTTTAACAGTAAGGCATATATATATATACTTACACTATGTGTTCACCTTCCATAGATAGATTTCTTTCTGTCACACATATTTGATCCACTTTGCCCCATCTACTTCCCCCTACCCCCGACACACTACCATCTGATAATCACTAGTCTGTAGTCCATGTCCATGAGTCTCTGTTTGTTTGTCCTGTTCATTTGTTGATTTTAGATTTATATCCCACATATAAGTGATACCATGTGAGTTTCAACTTTTTCTATTTAGCTTATTTCGCTTAACATGATTGTCTCCAGGTCCATCCATTTTGTCGCAAATGGCAGTATTTCATCTCTTCTTGTGTCTGAGTAATATTCCATTGTATATATTTACCATCGCTTCCTTACCCAATCATCTATCGTAGGACACTTTGGTTGCTTCCATGTCCTGGCCACTGTGAATAACGCTGCTATGAACATCGGTGTGCAAATATCTTTTTGGATATGGATTTTCAAGTCTTGGGATAAATACTCAGTAGAGGGATTGCTGGGTCATATGGTAGACCAATTATTAGATTTTCGATGAACCTCCATACTGTTTTCCATAGTGGCTATACCAATTTGCAGTCCCACCAGCAGTGTATGCAGGTTCCTTTTTCTCCTCATCTTCTCCAGCATTTGTTATTACATGTCCTGTTGATTATAGCTATTCTAGTAGGTGTGAGATGGTATCTCACTGTGGTTTTGATTTGTATTTCCCTAATAGCTAGCAATGTTGAGCATTTTTTTATATATTTGCTGGGCATTTGTATGTCCTTTAGGGAGAAGTGTCTGTCCAGGTCCTCTGCCCACTTTTTGATTGGATCATTTGTTTTTTTGTTGTTATTGAGTCACATGAGTACTCTGTATATTTTGGATAGTAGGCCTTTATCAGAGGTGTTGCTTGCAAATATATTTTCCCATTCGGATGGTTGTCTCTATACCCTGTTGAATATTTATTTTGCTGAGCAGAAGCTTTTATTTTCTCTTCCTTTTGAGGACAAATTCATAAAATCCTCTTTAAGTGCAAAGTCCTTGAGTTTAGTTCCTATGTTTTCTTCTATGCATTTTATTGTTTCAGGGCTTATATTCAGGATCTTAATCCATTTTGAGTTAATTTTGGTTTGTGGTGGTGGACAACAATCTAGTTTCATTCTTTTGCAGGTGGCTTTCCAATTTTCTCCGCACCATTTATCAAAGAGGCTTTTTTTTCTCCACTTTATGTTTTTGGCTTTTTTGTCAAAAATTATTTGCCCATATAAATATGGGTTTACTTCTGGACTCTAGATTCTGTTCCCACTGATCTGCGTGTCTCCTTTGCTGCCAATACCATGCCATTTTGATTACTGTCACTTTGTAGTATAATTTGAAGTCAGGCAGAGTGATGCCACAAGCCTCGTTCTTTTTTCTCAGGGTGGCTTTGGCAATTCAGAGACTTTTCTGCTTCCATACAAATCTGGTGTCTTTTTGTTCTATTTCTTTAAAAAATGCCAATGGGATTTTGATGGGGATTGCATTAAATCTGGATAATGCTTTAGGTAATATGGTCATCTTAACTATGTTGATTCTTCCAACTCAAGAACATGGAATACTTTTCCATTTCTTTCTATCTGCTTCGATTTCTTTTAATAAGGTCTTATAGTTCCCATTATATAGGTTCTTCGCATGTTTCATTAAATTTATTCCTGTGTTTTATTCTCTTTGTTGCAATTGCAAAAGGAATTATTTTTTCCACTTCTTCTCTGACACTTCATTATTAGAGTATAGGAACACCATGGATTTTTAAAATTGATTTTATATCCAGAAACTTTACTATACTTTCTTATTATTTATAGTAGTGTTCTTGTGGAGTCTTTAGGGTTTTCTATATAGAAAATCATGTCATCAGCAAATAGTGACAGTTTGACTTCTTTGTTCCCTATTGGGATGTCTTTTATATTTTTCTCTTGCCTAATTGTGCTCGCTAGGAACCCCAATGTTATATTGAATAATAGTGGTGATAGTGGACAGCCTTGCCTTGTTCCTGATCTTAGAGGGAAGGATTTTAGTTTTTCATCATTAAGTATAATGTTGGCTGAGGGTTTGTCATACAGAGCCTTCATTATGTTAATGTACTTTCCTTCAATACTGATTTTGTGAAGTGTTTTGATCAGAAATAATACTGTATCTTTCGAAGGCATTTTCTGCATCTATCGATATGATCATAAGATTCTTATCTCATAATTTGTTTTTGTGTGTACCACATTAATCGATTTGCATATGTTGAACCATTTCTGTACCATTGGGATGAAGCCCACTCAATCATGGTGTATAATTGCTTTGATACGTTGCTGTATTTGGTTTGCTAGTATCTTATTTAGGATTTTTGCATCTATGTTCATGAGAGATATTAGTCTGTAGTTTTCTTTTTTATGTGTTATCTTTACAAGGTTTTGTTATCAGGGTAATATTGGCCTCATAAAATGAGTCAGAATGTATTGTTTCCTCTACAATTTTTTTGGAAGAGTTTGAGGAGAAAAAGGTATTAAATCTTTGAAAGCTTGGCAGAATTCACTGGTGATGCCATATGATCCTGGACTTTTACTTTTTGATAGGTTTTTGATGATTGTTTCATTTCCATACCACTGATTGGTCCATTTAGATTTTCCAATTCTTCTTGTTCAGTCTAGGAAGGTTGTATTTTTCTAAGTACTGGTCCATTTCTTTTAGGTAATTAAATTTGTTTTTATATACTTTTTCATAGTATTCTTATGTGCTCCTTTGAAATTCTGCGGTGTCTTTTAATTTCCCCTGTTCATTCCTGATTTTGTTTATTTGTGTCCTTTCTCTTTTTTCTTTGGTGAGTCTAGCCAGGGGATTGTCAATTTTATTAAATTTCACAAAGAACCAGCTCTTTGTGCATTTATTTTTTTCTATCTTTTGTTTGTTTGTTTGTTTTCAGTTTCATTTATTTCTGCTCTAATTTTGATTATTTCTTTCCTTTTGCTGACTTTAAGCTTCATTTGTTTTTACTTTTCTGATTTCTTAAGATGAAGTGTTAGGTTGCTTGTTTGGGCTCCTCGTTTTTTTAAGTTAGGCCTGTAATGATATGAACTTTCCTCTTATGACTGCTTTTACTATGTCCCCAAATTTTTCATATGCTGTACTATCATTATCATTCATTTCTATGTATCTCTTGATCTCTCTTTTTATTTCTTCTCTGACCCAGGTGTTCTTCAGTAGCATTTTGCTTAATCTCCATGTATTTGTGGTTCTTCCTGATTTTTTTTTTTTTGCAGTTGATCTCTAGTTTCAAAGCATTATGATCAGAGAATATGGTTGGTAGGATTTTGATCCTTCTATATTTGTTGAGGCTATCGCTGTGTCCCAGTATGTGGTCAATCCTTGAGACTGTTTCATGTGCACTATAGAAGAATGTATAATCAGCTGTTTTGAGAAGAAAGGCTCTGTACATGTTAAATGTGTTCAGTTGGTCTAACATGTCATTTAAGGATGTTATTTCCATATTGATTTTCTGTTTGGATGATCTGTCCATATTTGACTGTGGGGTATTTTGGTCCCCTACTATGATAATGTTTTGGTCTGCTTCTCCCTTTAGTTCTGTTAGTAATTTCTTTATATATTTCTTGGCTCCCTGATTGGGAACATAGACATTAATAAGTGTTATGTCTTCTTGGTGCATGATTCACTTTATCATTATAAAGTGTCCCTCAGTATCTTTTTTTCCATTTTTTATTTTGAAGTCTATTTCATCTGATATTAATACTGCTTCTCCTGTGTTTCTCTGAATGCCATTTTCTTGAAATATTATTTTCCACTCTTTCACTTTGAGTTTATATTTTTCTTTGGAGCTGAGATGTGTCTTCTGGAGGCATCATATGGTTGTGTTTTGTTTTTTGACCCATTTTGCAACTCTGTACATTTTTATTGGTGAGTTCAGTCTATTTACATTTAGGGTGATTATTGAAATATGAGGTCTCCTTATAGTCATTTTATCTTTTGCTTTCTGGTAGCTCAGTGTTTACATTGCTTCTTTGTCCTTGTGTTTCTGTTTTCTTTATTTTGGTTGGCTTTTGTGTTTTTTTTTCTGTTTCTTCTTGTTTTACGTTATATATTTCTGTTATGAATGTTTGGTGTTTATTTACCATAACTAATATGAAAAGTATATATATATATATATATATATATATATAACTATATATAACATATATAGTTATATATAGTTATATATATAGTTATCTATATATAGTTAATATATATAGCTATATATATATAACTATATAGTTATATATATATAACATGCAGAAGAAAATGGAAAAGAAGGTTATATTATAACCATATATATATATGTATATATATATATATATATATATAAAGCATACTAAAAAGCAGTCATGGAAGGAAAGTTCATATCATTCTTCCATTTTCTTCTGCATGTTATATATATAGTTAATAACTATATAGTTATATATATATAACTATATATATATACATATATATATATATATATAAAACTTCTTCCATTTTCTTCTGCACGTGCCTTATCTCCATTTCCCTTTGTGAATTTGAATCTTTGAATCCTTCCTTTTTTAGTCATTGTTGTCTCAGTTTGTCCCTATGCATGTTGAATGTTCATTACTATCTTGTTATTGCAATTCTCTTCTTATTGTTTAAGATATAATGCTCTGTTCTTAGTAAGGGTTGCACTCCTCTGCTTCTATTCATCTGATAGTTACCTTACTCCTAATTATGTTTTTATTTTGTTTTGTCAGTTTGTTTTATTTGTGTTTATTCAGTATTTCCTGTAGTGCAGGCCTCGTAGTGGAGAATTCCCTCAATTTTTGTATGTATGTAATGGTCTTTATTTCTTCTTCATATCTAAAGGAGAGATTTACTGAATACACTATACTTGGTTGGCAGTTCCTTTCATTAAATAGTTTGAGTATTTGATTCCACTCCTTTCTAGCTTGTAAGTTTTGTGCTGTGATGTCCGATGGTAATCTAATGGGTTCTCCTTTATGGGTTACCATCTTCTTTTCTCTGACCACCCTAAGAATTCTTTCTTTGTCATTAATTTTTTATGATTTTAATGTCATGTGTCTTGGAGAAGGCCTTTCTGGGTTTACATAATTGTGTGTTCTGTTGCCTTCTTGAATTCCAAGCTCTAGTTCATTCCTTAGATTTGGGAAATCCTCATCAATATTTGTCTGAAAATGCTTTCTAATTCCTGCTCCTTTTCCTCCTCTTTGAGAATGCCCATTATTCTTGTTTCCTTTCTTAATGGCATCAGCTAGTTCTTATATTTCTCTTTTATTATTGTTCATTCTTCAGTTTCTCTTTTCTTCCTCCTGATTTCTTTCTATTTCTGTATTCTCTATCATGATCTTTTCCTCCATTTGGTCAACTCTATTTCTTAAGCTTGATATTTGATTCCGTATCCCTTGTAATGTGTTTTTCATCTCCAGAAATTTTGTTTGGTTATTTTTTAGGCTTTTAATTTCCTCGCTAAAGAACTCATTCTGCTCATCTTGTTGTTTTCTTAATTCCTAAAATTGTTGATATGACTCCTTTCGGACCTCACTGAGTTTTTTTCAGAAGTACCATCCTGAATTCTTTGTGTTTTAAGTTGTGTATTTCTATGTCTGTAAGCTTACTTTTTGGAAATTTTTATCTTTCTTTCTGAACTACCTTGTCATCTTGATTTTTCATGGTGTATGATGGACTATTTCTCTATCTGGGCATTAATGGGAGTGCATTCTGCTTTTTTTATTTTTCCTCCAGTAAAATTTATTAGAGGTCTCTCTTTAGTCTGTTGTTAAGAAGGTGTTTTTCTTTTGATTTTCAGTAGGTGGTAACCAAGTGTCTTGGATTCCTGTTGTCAGTCTTAATAATACTTTTCTTTTTCTTATAAACATTCAATCATTATCGCTACTCTTGGTCTCAGTCTCTGTCAGTGTTAGCAACTGTTTTGGTAGTGTTTGCTCAAATTCACCTGGGGCTCCATGGAGTTCGGTCTTCGATGATATGAAGGAGGGAGGGTGCCCTCAGTGTTGATGGGTGAGGGTTGCTGCTAATCTCTGTGTCTCAGCCAAGTACTTCACAACTGCGACTAAGAACTAGCTGTTGCCCCTCTGCAGTTAGTCCCTGCTCCACTTTCTACCCTGATCCCTTATCTCCACTGTGTGGCTCTCACAGATTATCTGGCAGAGCTGTTCGGGTATGGCCACAACTTCTCCTCTCTCCCTCTTCCTTCAGGGAGCTCCAGCTCCAAGAGGCAGGTATGTTGTCTCTCCCAATCTATTGGTCTGACTCCTGTGGTTCCGACCTCTGGAAGTTCTTACGTGCAGATCACTTACTCACATGTGCTCATGTACGAGTTGGGTGGTATTTGCTGAGTTTTAGATATTCATTCATCTTACTGCTATTTCAAGGGGAAAGATCTAGCAACATCTCTCACTCTGCCATGATTCTGACGTCACTCCTGTTCTAATTATTTTTCCTAATTCATTAATGGAGCTTGTAGGACTTAGAGTGTAATTCTCTCTCTGAAGAAGTCCTTTTAACATTTTTTGTAAGTCAGGTCTGGTAATGATGAACTCTCTCAGCTTTTGTTTGTCTGAGAAAATGTTTATCTACCCCTTCATTTGCCAGATACTGTATTCTTAGTAGGAAGCATTTTTTTTTTCCTTTCAACACTTTAAATAAGATCATTTCACTCTCTCCTTCCCTGTCAGATTTCTGCTGAGAAATATGCTGATAGCCTTGTGGGAATTTTCTTGTTACAAGGTTCTTCTCTCTCTTTTTTTTTTATTTTTGCCAGTTTTCTTATTATGTGTCCTATAGAAAAGGAGTCCCCAGTGCCCAGGCAATGGAGCAGTACCCATCCTTGGCCTGTTAGGAACCGGGCCACACAGCAGGATGTGAGTGGCAAAGGAGCAAGTGAAGCCTCATCTGTATTTGCAGCTGCTCCACAGCACTAGTATACCCTCCTTAGCTCCACCTCAGATCATCAGGCATTAGATTCTCAAAAGTGCACAGGTCGCTGGTGCCAAAAATGTGGGAGACCACTACTGTAGAAGATCTCATTAAGTGAATTTGGATATCCAAATTTCTTTCAAAATTTGGGAAGTTTTAAGCCATTATTTATTTAAATAAGTTTCTTTCACCCTTCTCCTTTTCTTCTTCTCAGACTTTATTAATTTGAAGATTGTTTTTATATTTTTTATGGACTCTCATAAATCACATCAACTTTATTTACTTTTTCATTTTTTTTTTCAATTAATGTTGAGATTTAATGGACATATAATATTGTTTTAGCTTTTGGTGTAGAATATAATGATTTGATATATGTATGTATTGCAAAAGGACTACAACAGTAAATTCAGTTAACATCTATTACCACATATAGTTACAAAATTTGTTTCCTGTGACAAGAACTTTTAAGATCTACTCTCTAAGTAACTTTCAAATATACAATACGGTATCATTAACTATAGTCATCATGTTGTACATTACATCCATAGGACCTATTTTATAACTGGAATTTTGTACCTTTTGACTACCTTTACCTATTTTATCCACCTCCAACCTCCATTTCTGGCAACTATCAATCTGCTTTCTGTATCTGTTGCTTTTTATTTATTCATTTATTTAGATTTCAGGTATAAGTGAGTTTATACACATTTGTCTTTCTTTGACTTAGCATAATGCTGAAAAGTTAAATTCATGTTGATGCAAATGGCACAATTCTCTTTTTTATGGCTGAATAAAATTTCATTGTATATTATACCACATTTTCTTCATGTATCTGTCAATGGACACTAAGGTATTTTTGTGTTTTGGCTATTGTAAATAATGCCCCAATAAATATGGGATGCATATATATTTTTGAAATGGTGATTTTGTTTCCTTTGGATAAATATTGAGAAATAGAATTGCTAATTGATATTATAGTTCTATTTTAATTTTTTTGAAGAAACTCCAATTTGTTTTCCATAGTGGCTGTACCCACTTACATTCCCACCAACAGTACACAATGGTTTCCTTTTCTCTACATCCTTGCCAACACTTGTTATTTTATTTTATTTTTTGACAATAGCCCTCTGACAGGCATGAGGTGCTATCTCATTGTGGTTTTAAATTGAATTTTCCTGAAGATTTGTGATATCAAGCATCTTTTTCCATACTTGTTGACCTTGGAAAAATGTCTTTTGAGATCTTGTGGTCATTTTTAAAATCAAATTGTTTCTACTGAGTTGTATGAGTACTGTATATATTTGGATGTTATCCTCTTATTAAAAATATAGTTTGCAAATATTTTCTCCTATTCCATAGGTTATCATTTTATTCTATTGATGGTTTCCTTTGCTTTGCAGTTTTTTAATTTGATGTAGTCCTACTTGTTTATTTGTGCTTTTGTTACTTTTGCTTTTGGTGTAAAATTCAAAAAATCATCACCAATAGTGATATTAAGTAGCTTATCCTCTACATTTATTTTTTTAAATTAGTTTCAAGTATACAATACATTGGTTAGACATTTATATAGTTTATGACATGATGACCTTGATTGCTCTATCTCCCCTCTGGCTTTACACATAGCCATGACCTTACTGCTAACTGCATGCCCTATGCCGTGCTCCCCATCTCCATGGTTAAAGAAGTACAAGTTAGTAGTTAGTAGATGTTCTACATTTATTTTTAAAGTTTTATGCTTTTAGGTTCTAAGTTTAAGTCTTTAATCTATTTTGAGATGATTTTTGTGTATGGTGTAAGTTAGTGGTTAAGTGTCATTCTTTCACATGTAGTTATTTAGTTTTACCAATACTATGTATTGGAGAGACTGTCCTTTCCCCATTGTATATTACTGGCCTCTTTGTTATAAATTAATTTACAAAATATGCATTGATTTATTTTTGGATTCTATTCTTTTCCGTTGATATCTCAGTCTTTTTTAAAAATTTTTACTTTATATAAGTTTCAGGTATACAGTACATTGATTAGACATTTATATAGTTTATGAAGTGATCCTCTTGTTTACTCTAACACCCATCTGGCTTTACACATAACTATTACTATACTATTAACTATATTCCTTATGCTGTACTCTGCATCTCTGTGATTATTTTGTAACTACTAATTTGTACTTCTTCATGCCCACATTATACTGTAGTGATTACTATAGGTTTGTAAGATAGTTTGAAATCAAGAAGTGTGATGCCTCAAGCTTTATTCTTCTTTCTTAAGATTGCTTTAGCTAATTAGAGTATTTTCATGGTTACATAAAAATTTTAGGATTTTTTTTTGTGCAAATTGCCACTGGAATTTTAATAGGGCATGTATTAAATCTGTAGATTTCTTTACATTGCATGAATTTTAGCAAAATTAAGGCTTCTAATCTAGGAGGACAGAATATTTTTCCATTGTATCTTTTTTAACTTCTATTATTATTGTCATAGTTTTTAGCATGCAGATTTTTCACTTTCTTGGCTAATTTTATTCCTAGGTATTTTATTCTTTTGATATAATTGTAAATGGAATTTTTTCTTAATTTCTCTTTCTGAGAGCTTGCTATTAGTGTATGGAAATGCAACTACTATTTATAAATTGATTTTGTATTATGAAACTTTATTCAATTCATTCATTAGTTCTAACAGATTTTTTAGGGAGTCTTTACATATATATATAATATGTATGTTTATACATATTATATATTATATTATATATAAATATATATAATAGTTTCTGCAAATAAAGGCAGTTTTACTTTTTTTTCTAATTTGTGTACCTTTTTTTTTTTCGTTTTCTTGCCTAATTGCTCTGGCTAGGATTTTCAGTACTGTGTTGAATAAGAGTAGTGATAATAGTTATCCTGGTCTTGTTTTTGATCTTAGAGGAAAAGCTTTCAGATTTTCACCACTGAATGTGATGTCAGCTGTGGGCTTGGAATTATATATGGCCTCTATTATGTCAAGGTCCATCACTTCTAAACCCATGTTGTTAAGAGTATTTTTAATCTTGAATGGATATTGTGTTTTGTCAGGAGCTATGTCTACATCTTTTGAGATCGTAATATAATTTTTATTCTTCATTTTGTTAATGTGGTGTATCTCATTGATTGATTTGAAGATTTGAACCATCCTTTCATCCCTGGAATAAATTCTATTTGATCATGGTATATGATCTTTTATTGTTTGTTTGTTTGTTTGTTTGTTTAATTCAATTTGCTAATATTTTGTTGAGAAGTTTTGCATCTATGTTTATCAAGGATATTGGACAGTAATTTTCTTTTCTTGTAATATGCTTGTATGGTTTTGTATCATAGTAATGCTGGCCTCATAAAATAAACTTGGATGGGTTCTTTTCTTCTTTATTCTTTAGAACTGTTTGAGAAGAATTGGTATTAATTGTTTTCGACATGTTTAGTAGAATTCGCCAGTGAAACCAACTGGTCCTGGACTTCTGTTTGTTGGGTTATTTGTTGTTATTATTTTTTAACTGGATAATTTAAAAGTTCCTTTTTTCTAACTTATAAATTTTTTATCCTGCTTTATCCATTCTGATGATGATGGTTTCTATTACATTTTTAATTTTATTAACTGTAATCAATTGCTTCAGTATTTCTATTTTGTCTTTTTTTATAATTTCTGTTTCTTTGTTTAACTACACATTTTGTTCATGTATTGTTTTCTTGATTGTTGTATTGTCTTTCAGTGCTTTTTTGTAGTTAAGTTAGCTTTTTTAAATAACTATTTTGAATTTTTTATTAGGTAAGTTGAAAATCTTTGTTTTGGGCCTTGGTACTGAAAGATTTTTGTGATCCTTTAGTAGTGTCATGTTTCCTTGGTTTTTCATGTTCCTAGAAGTTCTGTGAATGGATGTCAAATTGTTGTTCAGTGGAGTTACAAATGAGGAACATCTTATTTATTCATGTTACTGACATTACTCCTTCAGGTCTACTAAATGCCTTCTATGTGCCAGGCTCTGTATTGAGCGCCAGTGACACAATGTTCAGTCTGTGTTTTATATGCCCATGGATCTAAAGGTGGCATAAACTAACTTTTACATATATACCATTATGGACTCAAGCATCAAGTAATCTTGCAGATTAAGTCTTGATCTGATGGATGCAGCTACCAACTTAAACTTTCTCTTATATAAATGAACACCACTGATAAGCATCATTCCCATCAGAGTTCATCTCGGATATAATTTTATGTATCTGGGATTGTTCATTAATCAATGTTTGATTTGTTCATGTTCCACAGAGACACATGACTTAATCATCACCTAGAGAACTTACATTATTTATTTTATGTTTAGGTACTTTGACTAGTCCTAGCTGTATGCATTCTGGTGTTTGCTGATCTTCCATCTACAAGAATTTCTCAAATAAATATGCTCATCATTAGAAGTTATTTTCAGAATAAGATACAGAAGAGTTCTTAATAAATTAGATGCAGCATAACATAACACACAGGATACATGAATTCTCTGTACTTACTAAATTTACGAAATGTTTTTTCTACTTTTGTAACTGAGTACTTGACTACCTTCTACTGTTTGCAAATATACTAGCTTCTTATCCTTAGGTATACAGATTTTATTTGGACAAATGTGTTTGTTTTTAGAATTTAAGATTTAGGCATTATAGAAACCAATCACCAGTAAATGTTTATTTCTCTAACAATTTCCTCAACTGGAGTCCCTGAATTCTTTGAAAAAACTACATGAAGGAATAGGATTTCTTCACTGATCTCTAACATGCTTTAACAATTCCATCAACCACCAATGACACCTATCTATTTTTCATAGATTCAGTGACAGTGTCGGCTTTCAGGGGTGAGATAACAGAAAGAAGTCTTTTTGCACTCAATGTGGCTGGTGTGTTTCTGCACCATTATGCCTTTTGGATTTTATTATGTCTGGGCAATTTTCCAACATTTTATGAACATGGTGTTTCAAGACTTTCTTGGATTAAAGCATGATTACATATCTGGGCAATATCTTAGTCTACTCATGATAGCAATGTCCAGATGGCCCTGGACTATCTCCAAAAGCATCAAGTTTTTTTGCCAAAATTTTTTAAAAGTATAAATTTTATAAAGTCCAAGACAAGTGCCTGGTGTATGTAATTTCCCCACAAGGGATTGGGATGGACCTCTGGAAAGTCAGATTAGTACTGATTAGAACACACATCTAATTAAAAAAAAACAATGATTTTTCATAACCCGTGGATAATTTTATTAAGTCCAGACTCCCTTTTTTGGTCCTATGTCTTTCTAATCAATCTTCTGTAAATATACTATGCGTTTTAGTGAACTCCTGAGTACCAGGAAGCTTTTAAGGAATTAAAACAGTTTCATTTCTACTCAAATCCTGGTATATTCTTATCCCTAGAAATAGATCTCTTACATTATTATTCAAGCATTTTATTCTCTTCATCTTGAAAAAAAAAACCTTGTATTGCCCACCCCTTTCAGCTATCTTTATCATCTATCTATCTATCTATCTATCTATCTATCTATCTATCTATCTATCTATCATCTATCTATCTATCATTATCATCATCTATCTATAATCTATCTATCTCTATTTATCATCTATATCTAGATTTATCTATATATAGTCTCCTTCAGAGCTAGCTTTTTTAAAAAAGGTTATCTGTACATGAACAAGTGTTGTGGCATTTAATAAATAGAAGTACAGGACATTCTATGTTTTAGCTGGTAACATTAACCATAATTAAGGTACTGTTATTTACACTATTTCCAGTCACTTCACAACTCACTCCAGTCACCCACCTACAACCTTTCATTGAATCTCATCTTGTCAATGTCCCTTACATTAAAAATTATATGGAAAAAAATCCCTAGTTTACTTGGCCTCTTGTTTTTGGACATTTGACTACTCTTTTTTCTTGAACCACTCTCCTTTGGCTTAGATGACATTAAACTCCTTTTAACTTTATCCACTTCAGCTCAGGCCCTTTACTAGATAGAAATATCTAGTCTTTAAATGTCAGAGTTTCTCAGGACTTCATTGTGGGTGCTATTTTCTTTACTGGATTCTCTCTCCATAGAAATATCATTTAGTCTTATAACTTTAACTGCTGTCTATACTGTGCTTACTCTTAAATTTGTACTTCTAGTCCTTAAACTCCAGAATGTTATGTTCAGTTACCAATTTAATATCTTCATTTTGCTATATCTCATACAAGTCTAACTAAAAATTTTCCAGGCTGATTATTTGATATCCACCTGTTTAAACTGTCTCTTAATAAGTATACTATATTTTAGTAAATCTCACCTTCTCATTCCTCACCCCAGAAACTTAGAACTAATCATTGACATCTTCCTCTATCTTATATATTATATCCACTTAAATACAACGCCCTGTAGATCATTCCTCCAAAATATATTTCAAATAAAGCCATTCCCATTACTACTATGTCACTCCCTTAAGGAAGCCCTCCCTGGCCTCTTTTAGTCATTCCGGTATAAAAACTTGAAACACAATGTATCTATGTACTTGCAACTATTATATTTCTTAATTTAGGTTTATTATGCAAATTTCTATCTCTTTCACTAGTTTGTATGCTCCATGAATGTTTTGTTTTAGTCCACCTCTCATAGTACCTGGTAAATAATAGATGTTTAATAAAAAAGTTGTCAAATGAATTACATGATGCAATAATTGTTAGCAACAAATGAGCATTTACCATATTCTAAAAACTATGCTAATGCTTTCCTTGAGCCATCATATTTAATTATCTGATGAGGAAGGTATTATTATCATCTTCATTTATATTAATGAGGCCCAGAGATTCCAAAAATCTCACACAAATTTAGAAAACTAGTAAGATACAGAACTGCAATGTAAATCTATTTATTTTGTTTGATTAATTTAATCAAAAACAAAAAACAAATGATCCAATCAAAAAATGGACAGAGGACCTGAACAGACACTTCTCCATAGAGGACATACAAATGACCAACAAATATTTGAAAAGATGCTCAACATCAGTAGCTAATAGGGAAATGCAAATCAAAACCACAATAAGATACCATCTCACGCCTGTTAGAATGGCTATAATCAACAGGACTAGTAATAACAACTGTTGGAGAGGATACAGAAAAAAAGGAACCCTTAGCACTGCTGGTGGGGCTGCAAATTATTACAGCCACTAAGGAAAATAGTAGGGAGTTTCCTCAAAAAACTAAGAATTGATCTACCATATGACCGAGTAATCCCTCTACTTGGTGTTTACCCCAAAGACTTGAAAACCCATATTCGAAAAGATAGTTTCACACTGATTTTCATAGCAGCATTAACACAGTGGCCAGGAAATGGAAGCAATCGAAGTGTCCTATGATAGATGTTTGGATAAGGAAGTGGTGGTATATATATATACACACATACATACAGTGGAATATCAGACATAAGAAGAGATGAAATGCTGCCATTTGCAACAACATGGATGGACCTCGAGATAATCATGTGAAGCAAAATGACCCAGACAGAAAAAGGTGAAAATCACATGATATCACTTATGTGTGGGACATAAACCTAAAAGCAACAAATGAACAAGACAAACAAACAGAGACTTATGGACATGGACTATAGACTAGTGGTTACAAGAAGGTAGGAGTGGGGAAGGGGAGAGGGGCGAGGTAGACAGAGTAAAGGGGGTCAAATATGTGGTGACAGAAAGAAATCTAACTATGAGAGGTGAACACACAGTGTAAATATATATGTGCCTTACTATTAAAGTGCAGAGCTGAAACATTGGATTTCCTTAACTAATGTCACCATAAAAAATTAATAAATTTAAAATAAATAAATAAATAAATAATTTTTTCAGCTTTATTGAGGTGTAATTGACAGATCAAATATATATATATATATATATATATATATATATATATATATAT